>NW_024059597.1:0-259231 GCF_016432855.1 Salvelinus namaycush | reverse complement strand
ACTACTTGCATTCTACAAATCCTGCTGTAGGCTATCATTCCTGCTGTAGTCTATCCAATTCCTGCTGGTAGTATTCAAAGTCCTGCGTAGGCTATCACAATTCCTGATGGAGGCTATCCATTTCCTACTGTAGTCTATCCAATCCCTGCTGTAGGCTATCCAATTCTATATGTAGTCTATCCAATTTCTTACTTGTTAGTCTATCCAATCCTGCTGTAGTCTATCCAATCCGCTGAGGCTATCAATTCCTGCTGTAGGCTTTCCAATCCTCCTGTAGCTTTCTCCCGGGGTGGCGCAGTGGTCTAGGGCACTGCACGCAGTTGCTAGCTGCAGCACCAGAGTCTCTGGGTTCGTTGACCAGGGCGGGCTGGGTTCGCGCCCAGGCTCTGTCGCAAGCCTGGCCGCAACCGGGAGAGCCGTGGGGCGAGCGCCATTGGCATAAGCGTCGTCTGGGTTAGGGAGGGTTTGGCCCGGTAGGGAGGGTTTGGCCGGTAGGGTTATCTTGTCTCAGTAGTAAAAACATGTAATAAAACGGTATGCACGCTACTGTAAGCGCTCTGGATAAGAGCGTCTGCTAAAATGACTTAAAATGTAAAATGTAATCGAAAATACTTACAGTAGTCTATCCAATTCTGCTGTTAGTAGATCAATTCATGCTGTAAGGGCTATCCAATTCTGCTGTAGACTATTGAATTCCTGCTGTAGTCTATCCAATTCCTGCAGTCAGTCTATCAATTCCTGTGAAGATCTATCCAATCTGCCCCTGCGTTACATCAATTCCTGTTGTAGGCCCTGTCCAATTCCGGCTGTAGTCTATTCAATTCCTATTAGATTATATCCAAATCTGCTGTAGGCTATACAATTCTGCTGTAAAAGCTATCCAATTCCTACTTAGTCTATCAAAATTCGCTACTTGTAGTCTATCCAATCCTGCTGCACGCTATCAATCCTGCTGTAGGCTAATAAAATTTAATGCTGTAGTCTATCAAATCTGCTTGTAGGCTATCAATCCTACTGTTAGTCTATCCAAATCCTACTGTAGTTATCCAATTCCTGCTGTAGGCTATCCAATTCCTGCTGTAGGCTATTCAATTCCTGCTGTAGGCTATCCAATTCCTATTGTAGGCTATCCAATTCCTACTTGCATTCTATCCAATTCTTGCTGTAGGCTATTCAATTCCTATTTGCATTCTATCCTATTCCTGCTGTAGGCTATTAAATTCCTGCTGTAGGCTATTCAATTCCTGCCGTAGTCTATTCAATTCCTACTTGGATTCTGTCCAACTCCTGCTGTAGGCTATCAAAATCCTACTGTAGGCTATCAATTCCTGCGTCAGGCTAGCAATTCATACTGTTAGGCTATCCTATTCCTACTGTAGTCTATCCAATCCTGCTGTAGTGCTTATCCAATTCTGCGTAGGCTATCCCAATTCCTACTGTAGTCTATCCAATTCCTACTGAGTCTATCAATTCCTGCTGTAGGGGCTATCCAATTCCTGCCTGTAGGCTATTCAAATCCTGCTAGTAGGCTATTCAATTCCTGCTGTAGGCTATCCAATTCCTACTGTAGTCTATCCAATTCCTACTGTAGTCTATCCAATTCCTGCTGTTGTCTATCAAATCCCTACTTGCATTCTATCCAAATCCTGCTGTAGGCTATTCAATTCCTGCTGTAAGCTATCCAAATCCTGCTGTAGGCTATCCAATTCCTGCTGTAAGCTATCCAATTCCTACTGTAGTCTATCCAATTCCTACTGTAGTCTATCCAATTCCTGCTGCATGCTATCCAATTCCTGCTGTAGGCTAATAATTAATGCGTAGTCTAATAAAATCTGCTGTAGGCTATATAATTCTACTGTAGTTCTAGCCAATCCCTACTGTAGTCTATCCAATTCCTGCTGTAGACTATCCAATTCCTGCTGTAGGCTACTCAATTCCTGTTGTAGGCTATCCAATTCCTGCTATAGGCTATCCAATTCCTACTTGCATTCTATCCAATTCTTGCTGTAGGCTATTCAATTCCTACTTGCATTCTATCCAATTCCTGCTGTAGGCTATTCAATTCCTGCTGTAGGCTATTCAATTCCTGCTGTAGTCTATTAAATTCCTACTTAGATTATATCCAAATCCTGCTGTAGGCTATCCAATTCCTGCTGTAGACTATTCAATTCCTTCTGTAGTCTATTCTATTCCTACTTGCATTCTATCCAAATCCTGCTGTAGGCTATCCAATTCCTGCTGTAGGCTATCCAATTCCTTGTTTGTGGCTATTCAATCTCCATGTGTAGGTATTCAATTCATGCTGTAGGCCTATCGAATCTGCTGTAGGCTATTCAATTCATGTCTGTACACTATCAAATCCTGGCTGTAGTTTATCACTTCCTACTTATTCTATCAAATACTGCTGTAGGCTATCCAAATTCTACGGTAGTTTATCCAATTCCTGCGTAGGAGATCCAATTCCTGCTGTAGCTATCAAGTCCTGCGGAAGCTATTCCATCATGCTGTAGTCTATTCAATTCCTACTTGCATTCTATCCAAATCCTGCTGTAGGCTATTCAATTCCTGCTGTAAGCTATTCAATTCTTGCTGTAAGCTATTCAATTCCTGCTGTAGGCTATCCAATTCCTGCTTTAGGCTATCCAATTTCTACTGTAGGCTATACAATTCCTGCTGTAGGCTATTCAATTCCTACTTGAATTCTATCCAATTCCTACTGTGGGTTATTCAATTCCTGCTGTAGGCTATCAAATTCCTACTTGCATTCTGTCCAATTCCTGCTGTAGGCTATCAAAATCCTACTGTAGGCTATTCAATTCCTGCTGTAGGCTATCCATTTCCTACTGTAGTCTATCCAATTCCTGCTGTAGGTATTCAATTCCTACCGGTAGTTTTCAATAGGCTGTAGGCAATCAAATCTACTGTAGGTATCCAATTCCTACTGTAGGCTATCCAATTCCTGCTGTTGTCTATCAAATCCATACTTGCATTCTACCAAATCCGCTGTAAGGCTATTTCAATTCCAGCTGTAGCTATTCAAATTCCTGCTGTAAGCTATCCATCATGCTTGCTACCAAATCCTGCTGTACCTATTCAATTCCTGCTTTAGGTATTCAATTCCTAGTTGCCTTTATCCAAATCTGCTGTCGGCTATTCAATTCCTGCGGTAGGCATTCAATTCCTGCTGTAGGCCATACAATTCCTGCTGTAGGTTATCAATTCCTGCTTTGCATTAGAATCCAATTCCTGCTGTAGGCTATATCCAATTCCTATTGTAGGCTATACAATCATGCTGTAGGCTTATTCAGTCCTGCGTTAAACTATTCAATCTGCTGGAGGTCTATTCAATTCCTACTTTATTATATCCAAATCCTGCTGTAGGCTACCAATTCCTACTGTAGTCTATCAATCCTTGCTGTAGGCTATCATTCCTGCTGTAGGCTATTCAATTCCGCTGAAAGATATTCAATCCGCTGTAGTCTATTCAATTCCTACTTGCATCATCAAATCCTGCTGTAGGCTATTCAATTCCTCATGTTTGCATTCAATTCTTGTGTAAGCATTCAATTCATGCTGTAGGCACCAATTCCTGCTTAGGCTATCAAATTCTACGGTAGGCTATACAATTCTTCTGTAGGCTATCAATTCCTACTTGCAACTATCAAATTATATGTGGGATTCAATTCCAGCTGTGGGCTATCAAATTCCTACTTGCATTATATCGAATTCCTGCTGTAGGCTATCAAAAATACTACGGTACGAGATTCAATCCTGCATGTAGGCTATCCATTACTACTGAGTTATCATACTGCTGTAGGCTATCAATTCTACTGTAGTCTTTTAAATTTATGCTTGTAGGTGGGGCCCCCCAAAATCAACTACTACTGTAGGCTATCCAATTATACCGTAGTATATCAATTAAATGGTTATCAAATCCACTTGCATTCTATCCAAATACTGCTGTAGGCCATTCAACCTTCGTAAGCTATCCATTACCGCTGTAGGCTATCCAACTCTGCTTAGTTATTCAAATCCTAGGAATTGAATAGTGTAGAGCAGGAATTGAATAGCCTACAGCAGGAATTGGATAGAATGCAAGTAGCAATTGAATAGACTACAGCAGGAATTGAATAGCCTACAGCAGGAATTGGATAGCCTACAGCAGGATTTGGATATAATCTAAGTAGGAATTGAATAGACTACAGCAGGAATTGAATAGCCTACAGCAGGAATTGATTAGCCTACAGCAGGAATTGGATAGCCTACAATAGGAATTGGATAGTCTACAGCAGGAATTGAATAGCCTACAGCAGGAATTGGATAGCCTACAGCAGGAATTGGATAGACTACAGTAGGAATTGGATAGACTACAGTAGGAATTGGATAGCCTACAGCAGGATTTGAATAGACTACAGCATTAATTTATTAGCCTACAGCAGGAATTGGATAGCGTGCAGCAGGAATTGGATAGACTACAGTAGGAATTGGATAGACTACAGTAGGAATTGGATAGCTTACAGCAGGAATTGGATAGCCTACAGCAAGATTTGGATATAATCTAAGTAGGAATTGAATAGACTACAGCAGGAATTGGACAGCCTACAACAGGAATTGAGTAGACTACAGCAGGAATTGGATAGTCTACAGCAGGAATTGGATAGACTACAGCAGGAATTGGATAGACTACAGCAGGAATTGGATAGCCTACAGCAGGAATTGGATAGACTACAGCAGGAATTGGATAGACTACAGTAGTATTTGGATTACATTTTACATTTTAGGCATTTAGCAGACGCTCTTATCCAGAGCGACTTACAGTAGAGTGCATACATTTTATTACATTTTTTACATACTGAGACAAGGATAACCCTACCGGCCAAACCCTCCCTACCGGCCAAACCCTCCCTAACCCAGACGACGCTATGCCAATGGCGCGTCGCCCCACGGATCTCCCGGTTGCGGCCGGCTGCGACAGAGCCTGGGCGCGAACCCAGCCCAGCCTGGGCACGAACCCAGAGACTCTGGTGGCGCAGCTAGCACTGCGATGCAGTGCCCTAGACCACTGCGCCACCCGGGAGACTACAGGAGGAATTGGATAGACTACAGTAGAAATTGGATAGACTACAGTAGGAATTGGATAGCCTACAGCAGGAATTGGATAGACTACAGTAGGAAATGGATAGCCTACATCAGGAATTGAATAGCCTACAGTAGGAATTTGATAGCCTACAGCAGGAATTGGATAGAATGCAAGTAGGAATTTGAAAGCCTACAGCAGGAATTGAATAGCCTACAGTAGGAATTGGATAGAATTCAAGTAGGAATTGAATAGCCTACAGCAGGAATTGTATAGCCTACAGTAGGAATTGGATAGCCTACAGCAGGAAATGCATCTAATGAAATTAGGAATTGAATAGCCTACAGCAGGAATTGGATAGCCTACAGCAGGAATTGAATAGCCTACAGCAGGAATTGTATAGCCTACAGTAGGAATTGGATAGCCTACAGCAGGAATTGGATCTAATGCAAGTAGGAATTGAATAGCCTACAGCAGGAATTGGATAGCCTACAGCAGTATTTGGATATAATCTAAGTAGGAATTGAATAGACTACAGCAGGAATTGGTAAGCCTACAGCAGGAATTTGATAGCCTACAGCAGGAATTGGATAGCCTACAACAGGAATTGAGTAGCCTACAGCAGGAATTGGATAGTCTACAGTAGGAATTGGATAACCTACAGCATGAATTGAATACACTACAGCAGGAATTGGATAGACTACAGTAGGAATTGGATAGCCTACAGTAGGAATTTGATAGCCTACAGCAGGATTTGAATAGCCTACAGCAGGAATTTAATAGCCTACAGCAGGAATTGGATAGCCTGCAGCAGGAATTGGATAGACTACAGTAGGAATTGGATAGACTACAGTAGGAATTGGATAGCCTACAGCAGGAATTGAATAGCCTACAGTAGCAATTTGATAGGCTACAGCAGGAGTTGGATAGACTACAGTAGGAAATTGATAGCCTACAGCAGGAATTGAATAGCCTACAGTAGAAATTTGATAGCCTACAGCAGGAATTGGATAGAATGCAAGTAGGAATTTGAAAGCCTACAGCAGGAATTGAATAGCCTACAGTAGGAATTGAATAGATTTCAAGAAGGAGTTGAATAGGCTACAGCAGGAATTGTATAGCCTACAGTAGGAATTGGATAGCCTACAGCAGGAATTGGATCTAATGCAATTAGGAATTGAATAGCCTACAGCAAGAATTGTATAGCCTACAGCAGGAATTGGATAGCCTACAGCAGGAATTGAATAGATTACAGCGGGAATTGGATAGTCTACAGCAGGAATTGGATATAATGCAATTAGGAATTTAATAGCCTACAGCAGGAATTGTATAGCCTACAGCAGGAATTGAATAGCCTACAGCAGGAATTGAATAGCCTACAGCAGGAATTGGATAGTCTACAGCAGGAATTGGATATAATGCGATTAGGAATTTAATAGCCTACAGCAGGAATTGTATAGCCTACAGCAGGAATTGTATAGCCTACAGCAGGAATTGAATAGCCTACAGCAGGAATTGAATAGCCTACAGCAGGAATTGTATAGCCTACAGCAGGAATTGAATAGCCTACAGCAGGAATTGAATAGCCTACAGCAGGAATTGTATAGCCTACAGCAGGAATTGAATAGCCTACAGCAGGAATTGATTAGCCTACAGCTGTATTTGGATAGAATGCAACTAGGAATTGAATAGCCTAAAGCAGGAATTGGATAGCCTACAGCAGGAATTGAATAGCTTACAGCAGGAATTGAATAGCCTACAGCAGGATTTGGATAGAATGCAAGTAGGAATTGAATAGACTACAGCAGGAATTGAATAGCCTACAGCAGGAATTGAATAGCCTACAGCAGGAATTGAATAGCCTACAGCAGGAATTGGATAGCCTACAGCAGGAATTGGATAGACTACAGTAGGAATTGGATAGCCTACAGCAGGAATTGAATAGCCTACAGCAGGAATTGGATAGAATGCAAGTAGGAATTGAATAGCCTACAGCAGGAATTGGATAGAATGCAAGTAGGAATTGAATAGCCTACAGTAGGAATTGTATAGCCTACAGTAGGAATTGGATAGCCTACAGCAGGAATTGGATCTAATGCAAGTAGGAATTGAATAGCCTACAGCAGGAATTGTATAGCCTACAGCAGGAATTGAATAGCCTACAGCAGGAATTGAATAGCCTACAGCAGGATTTGGATAGAACGCAACTAGGAATTGAATAGCCTACAGCAGGAATTGTATAGCCTACAGCAGGAATTGTATAGCCTACAGCAGGAATTGAATAGCCGACAGTAGGATTTGGATAAAATGCAACTAGGAATTGAATAGCCTAAAGCAGGAATTGGATATCCTACAGCAGGATTTGGATAGAATGCAAGTAGGAATTGAATAGCCTACAGCTGGAATTGAATAGCCTACAGCAGGAATTGAATAGCCTACAACATGAATTGAGTAGCCTACAGCAGGAATTGAATAGCCTACAACATGAATTGAATAGCCTACAGCAGGAATTGGATAGCCTACAGGAGGAATTGAATAATCTACAACATGAATTGAGTATCCTACAGCAGGAATTGAATAGCCTACAGCAGGAATTGAATAGCCTACAGCAGGAATTGAATAGCCTACAGTAGGAATTGGATAGCCTACAGCAGGAATTGAATAGCCTACAGCAGGAATTGGATAGCCTACAGCAGGAATTGAATAGCCTACAGCAGGAATTGAATAGCCTACAGCAGGAATTGAATAGCCTACAGCAGGAATTGAATAGCTTACAGCAGGAATTGAATAGCCTACAGCAGGAATTGGATAGTCTACAGTAGGAATTGAATAGCCTACTGCAGGAATTGGATAGTCTACAGTAGCAATTGAATAGCCTACAGCAGGAATTGGATAGCCTACAGCAGGAATTGAATAGCCTACAACATAAATTGAGTATCCTACAGCAGGAATTGAATAGCCCACAGCAGGAATTGGATAGCCTACAGCAGGAATTGAATAGACTACAGCAAGATTTGCATAGCCTACAGCAGAAATTGAATAGCCTACAGCAGGAATTGAACAGCCTACAGCAGGAATTGGATAGTCTACAGTAGGAATTGAATAGCCTACTGCAGGAATTTGATAGTCTACAGTAGGAATTGAATAGCCTACAGCAGGAATTGAATAGCCTACTGCAGGAATTCTCAAATGTACCCCCAGGGGTACGCTGAATGCCCTCAGGGGAACGCCAAGTAAAAATGTGATTCACTTTCTTTTCCTTCACATTTTTAAACATTCCATTTATATTTTCCAACAGGGATATACATTTGGGTGAGATTTTTTCTTTGCCTGAGTAGCCTGTTTTCACTGCCAAAAATAAAATGAAACCATCTAGTGTTCAGCGAAATAACAACACAATGTCCAATTATTATTATTTTATTTATTGAACTAGGCAAGTCGGTTAAGAACAAATTGTTATTTTCAATGACGGCCTACCGGGGAACAGTGGGTTAACTGCCTTGTTCAGGGGCAGAACGACAGAGTTTTTCCTTGTCAGCTCAGGGATTCGATCTAGCAACCTTTCCTCAGCCACAGTGTATTATATGTGCAAAAGTACTATCTCACAACCTGACGAAACATTTAGAAACAAAACATGCCCCTTCTAAAATAAGCCACAGGAGTATTTTGAGCGAGAATTACGAACAACTTTCAAGTAGTAAGACATTTATGAAAGCAACAGATATCATTCATAAGAAGGGGCTAGAAGCGTCTTATATGGCGAGCTACCGAGTGGCTAGGACAGGCAAGCTCCATACTATTGTGGAGGATTTAATTCTTCCTGCTGCCGTGGATATGGCTGGGACAATGCTGGGGAAAAGGCAAAAAATACTACACAGACAATGCCTTCATCAAACAACACGACGCATCAGTGACATGTCAGGAGATGTTTTGAAACAATGGCTGCTTTGCATACAAGCCAGTGAATGATATGCGTGGCAGCTGGATGAGTCAATAGACATGGCTGGTCTGGCACAGCTCCTGGTATACAGTTGAAGTCGGAAGATGACATACACTTGGGTTGTTGTCATTAAAACTTGTTTTTCAACCACCTCACAAATGTCTTATTAACAAACTATAGTTTTGGCAAGTCTGTTAGGACATCTACTTTGTACATGACACAAGTCATTTTTCCAACAATTGTTTACAGACCGATTATTTCACTTATAACTCACTGTATCACAATTCCAGTGGGTAAGAAGTTTACATACACTAAGTTGACTGTGCCTTTCAACAGCATGGAGAATTCCAGAAATGTATGTCATGGCTTAGGAGCTTCTGATAGGCTAATTGACATCATTGAGTCAATTCGAGGTGTACCTGTGGATGTATTTCAAGGCCTACCTTCAAACTCAGTGCCTCTTTGCTTGACATCATGGGAAAATCAAAAGAAATCAGCCAAGACCTCAGAAAATAATGTAGACCTCCACAAGTCTGGTTCATCCTTGGGAGCAATTTCCAAACGCCTGAAGGTACCACGTTCATCTGTACAAACAATAGTACGCAAGTATAAACACCATGGGACCACGCATCAGCCATCATACCGCTCAGGAAGGAGATGCGTTCTGTCTCCTAGAGATGAACGTACTTTGGTGCGAAAAGTGCAAATCAATCCGAGAACAACAGCAAAGGACCTTGTGAAGATGCTGGAGTAAACAGGTACAAAAGTATCTATATCCACAGTAAAACGAGTCCTATATCGACATAACCTGAAAGGCCGCTAGGCAAGGAAGAAGCCACTGCTCCTAAACCGCCATAAGAGCCGGGTTGTGACAAAAACTCACACTCATTCTTATGTTTAATAAATGTATTGTATAGTGTGTGTGTGGCAGGCTTACAATGATGGCAAAAAACAACCGTTGAGAGTGCGCTGACCCTGGTGCTAGAGGGGGTACACAGATGACCCTGGTGCTAGAGGGGGTACACAGATGGAGGTTGAATGTTTGAAGGGGTATGGGACAATACAAAGTTTGGGAACCACTGCATAGGTCATACAAGCCAACATTCAAGGAGAATTTGATGTAAACAATTGACAAATAAATGTCCACACCTTTTAAATCACAATTACAAAGGTAATTTGTGGTGGATGAATCAGAATTAGTTGGGTAACATAAGCAATTAAGATGTCATATCTGCATAATATTCTTATGTGATATACTTTTATTAGAATGTACTTCAAATAGACTCTAGTGTTGGCAGTTGCATTTCTTCCCTCAGCTGGGGCTCAGTCACTTGGGGCCCAGAGAGGGGAGATGTCAGGCTTGTCTTGAAGAAGACGGAACATTGTCTTCATATGTGAATGTATCTGTTAAACCATGTGAAGGGATGGCGTGATTAAGGGGGAACCAATTACTTGTCTTCACAATGTCTGTGCGCAAGTCACTCCCCTCAGTGAGCTTGTCCAGTAGTGGGGTCAAGAGGGGGTTTACTTGAGATGGGAGTATCTAGAGTTGACAATTGAGTTATGCCATTGGATGAGGTAATGGTTCTGTGCTATGAAGTACCAGGAATGAGATTAGAACCTTGTCATAGGGACCAAACTGAACGATAGTTTATAGCGAATGCTATCTGGCTATGGGATACTCCTCTCTCTTATTAAGTAAAAGTCTTTCTTTGTGAACTGTTCCCAAGATCTGTGGTTCGTCATGTAGGTTGAGAGGGGTGTATCTTGGCTATAAAAGATCTTTGTAATTTTCTGTAGTCACTTTCAATGGTTCATTAGAGATAGCGCATCATTGAAAGTCAAAAGGCTATTGCAAAGCTCTTATTATTAAACATGTAGTTTAAGTATAACTCTGACTGGTGTGTGAAGTTTGTAACTCTCCTCAATTGGTAAAGCAGAAATAAGCCACCACAAATTTTACATGAAGTTTAATTATGTGACCTGCTTCAGCTGGTAATTGAAGAAGTTAAAAATGTTTTACTTAAGCGAAGCAGTTACTTTAAATGTTATACATGACGGTAGGGTAGACTGGGGAACAAAGTAACACAGGGTCAGTTGTAACAGATAAATAAGTCCAATTAGAAACCAGGTAGAAAGCTCTTATTCAATGTGATAATGGTTGGTTAGTGTCTCTACATGACCAAGAGGTTTTGTTTAAATCCATTGATGACTTTTAGTTTTATTGAAGAGGAAAAAGGGTTTTGAGTCCCTAAAGTAAATATTCCCTCCACCTCTCCTTTTTTAAATTATTGACCTGTGGAACATTCATCGACTGGGTCAATTGTAACATTTAATTCCTGCCACTCGGTTGAATTGTAATTGACAGGTATGTCCTAGGAATATACTTAGTGTGTTATGGTAGCCATGATACTTTATGTTATTTACATAAAAATAATATTATTAATCTAACTTAAATAATATTTTCACAGTAAACTAAAGTCTAAAAGTGTTAGTCTGTTCCCGTCTCCTCTACTCTTACTGAGAAAAGGCCTCAACTGAAGAATCTACAGCTGCTGAGTCTGAGGTGTTAAACAGTCCAGTGCTGCTCTGACCACAGTGTTGTTAGGAACCACATTTTCTAACTCTACATACACAGCCTTGTGTCAACTCTTACTGTGAACTACTTCAGTTACTGGAAATAAACTCAGCAGTGTTCAGACTACAGAATACATCAAGTTGTACACATCTTCCTTCATGTCATTCAGTTGGACACATCTTCCTCCATTTCATTCAGTTGGACACATCTTCCTCCGTTTCATTCAGTTGGACACATCTTCCTCCGTTCCAGTCAGTTGTACATATATCTGTAATGTAGGTGAGGCCTTTATGAGACATCATACTAAATATTTGGACTTCTTTGAGTTTTTGTGTCAGAGGTGTTAAGCCTCGTGGAATATGAAAGAATGTGAACTCAGCAACCGTAACCTTGGTGCTGCTATTACATGGAAAGTGCAGACAACATTTCACAACATTTTCAAAACTGTGGAAGCACCTGAATTGTGTCTTTGTATTTTATGTCTGTTTTTTCTTTCTTCCGAAAGACAATCCTCAATGGACCATTTAACTTATTTAATTTTAATTTTATTTCAGTTCATTCATCAAATTCACAAGATCAACCTTTAACTGTTTCTTTGGAAACAAAATGAGTGAAATAACGTTTTAATTGTCAACTGACTACTTCAGTAAGTCTTGTCCGAAACCAGAACGGCCCAAAGGGCAAGAGCCTCTTGTTTCTGTAGCATGAAGCAGCTTGATGTACAAGTACTGGACAGGAAGCTAGTCTGTTAGAAGGCCTTGTACCCCATCATCTCCTTAATGCTGAGTGCCTACTGGACAGGAAGCTAGTCTGTTAGAAGGCCTTGTACCCCATCATCTCCTTAATGTTGAGTGCCTACTGGACAGGAAGCTAGTCTGTTAGAAGGCCTTGTACCCCATCATCTCCTTAATGTTGAGTGCCTACTGGACAGGAAGCTAGTCTGTTAGAAGGCCTTGTACCCCATCATCTCCTTAATGTTGAGTGCCTACTGGACAGGAAGCTAGTCTGTTAGAAGGCCTTGTACCCCATCATCTCCTTAATGCTGAGTGCCTACTGGACAGGAAGCTAGTCTGTTAGAAGGCCTTGTACCCCATCATCTCCTTAATGTTGAGTGCCTACTGGACAGGAAGCTAGTCTGTTAGAAGGCCTTGTACCCCATCATCTCCTTAATGTTGAGTGCCTACTGGACAGGAAGCTAGTCTGTTAGAAGGCCTTGTACCCCATCATCTCCTTAATGCTGAGTGCCTACTGGACAGGAAGCTAGTCTGTTAGAAGGCCTTGTACCCCATCATCTCCTTAATGTTGAAGCAGAGACGCATCTGGTCCCATTATTTAGAGTCTTTGGTATGACTCAACCAGGGATCAAACCCCAACCCCTATCAGGGTGGACACTCTACCCACAAGCCACTAAGTCAGCAAATGACTGCTTGCAAGTCAGATAATTATGCCAGACAGGACTCATTTAACAAGTACATGTTGATCTAGTCAATGTAATAAACAAACTGAAAAGGAAGTTGACTGCTTGCAGGCCGGATGCTCTGTTTACTTCAGACACACCTTCTCCCAGATATCATGACAGAAGAGTTCCTCATTCAGTAAGATAATGTTTACTCAGTGGCATCCTGAGGCATTGATAGATCATGAGAGAGGAAGAAAAACTCTGTGTACACAGTCACTACATCCGGGTTCAGCATCTAGGAGAACAGAGAGGGTACATTCATTCTGCATTAAACTAACAAGTCAAGGTTCATCTGGGGAATTTGATCATCAGTTGGCCAGACAACCGTCAGGAGAAGGAAGGGAAGGGGGTTAAAAACATTTAAATGATTTGTCCTGCTAAGATTTAGTTTATGAAATCATGGTCAAACAATGTCAATGTGTTTAAAGTTGACTTTGGGCAAGAACGGAAAAACAACAGCTTGAAACTGTACAGCTGATCAATGTACCATCATACCCTGATCTCTACAGCTTCGATCCAAAAACAAATACCCAAGTCTCCCCATTTCTTTAAAACACTTATTCTAGGAAAAGTCAAAACATGACATTCTCAATTTCAGATTTGGGGCAAATGTTTAATTCAGATGAAGTAAATTAAAATGTCTGTGGTGGTTCTTGTGAAAAGGCCCAGAGGTGTGATCACAGGAGGCCAGTCCTGAGTCAGTCCCATGGAATAGACCTACAGGAGGTGATTCAGTCCCATGGAATAGACCTACAGGAGGTGAGTCAGTCCCATGGAATAGACTTACAGGAGGTGAGTCAGTCCCATGGAATAGACCTACAGGAGGTGAGTCAGTCCCATGGAATAGACCTACAGGAGGTGAGTCAGTCCCATGGAATAGACCTACAGGAGGTGAGTCAGTCCCATGGAATATACCTACAGGAGGTGAGTCAGTCCCATGGAATAGACCTACAGGAGGGGAGTCAGTCCCATGGAATAGACCTACAGGAGGTGAGTCAGTCCCATGGAATAGACCTACAGGAGGTGAGTCAGTCCCATGGAATAGACATACAGGAGGTGAGTCAGTCCCATGGAATAGACCTACAGGAGGTGAGTCAGTCCCATGGAATAGACCTACAGGAGGTGAGTCAGTCCCATGGAATAGACCTACAGGAGGTGAGTCAGTCCCATGGAATAGACCTACAGGAGGTGAGTCAGTCCCATGGAATAGACCTACAGGAGGGGAGTCAATCCCATGGAATAGACCTACAGGAGGTGAGTCAGTCCCATGGAATAGACCTACAGGAGGGGAGTCAGTCCCATGGAATAGACCAACAGGAGGTGAGTCAGTCCCATGGAATAGACCTACAGGAGGTGAGTCAGTCCCATGGAATAGACCTACAGGAGGTGAGTTAATCCCATGGAATAGACCTACAGGAGGTGAGTCAGTCCCATGGAATAGACCTACAGGAGGTGAGTCCCATTTTATTAGTTACAGCATTTTCCGTAGAAACGTACAGAGGAGTTTATGCAAATCAACCCTATCTGTTTTGACATCTGAAGTTGGAGTTTCTGAAAAAACTATTTAATAAAGCAGTCTGTCCTGACTCAGCTCAACAGTCTCCAGTCTACCAACTGGTCTCTGTTATAACTATTTAAATCAGTCTGTCCTGACTCAGATCAACAGTCTCCAGTCTACCAACTGGTCTCTGTTACAACTATTTAAAGCAGTCTGTCCTGACTCAGATCAACAGTCTCCAGTCTACCAACTGGTCTCTGTAAAAACTATTTAAATCAGTCTGTCCTGACTCAGCTCAGCAGTCTCTCCAGTCTACCAACTGGTCTCTGTAACTTCATCTTTGTCTCTGTGGTGTACAGTCTTCAGGTGATGATGGGGGTATTGAATCATCTCTCTACTCTCCTCCTTCTCTCTCTCCTTCCTCCTGCTCTCTCTCATGTAGTGGAGAAGTTCAGTGATGATCCAGACTGTGAGAAGTTCTTCCTGGAGCGGACAACTCCAAATCAGCCTAGAGTGTGCAAAGCGGTCATCAAGACAAAGGCTGGCTACTTTGAAGAATCTGAAATATAAAATATATTTTTACATTAAAGTCATTTAGCAGACGCTCTTATCCAGAGCGACTTACAAATTGGAAAGTTCATACATATTCATCCTGGTCCCCCCGTGGGAATTGAACCCTGGTCCCCCCGTGGGAAATGAACCCACAACCCTGGCGTTGCAAGCACCATGCTCTACCAACTGAGCCACACGGGACCACGTATTTTGATTTGTTTAACACTTTTTGGGTTATTACATGATTCCATGTGTGTTATTTCATAGTTTTGATGTCTTCACTATTATTCTACAATGTAGAACATAGTAAAAATAAAGAAGGTGTGTCCAAACTTTTGACTGGTACTGTATATATAAGGTCTAATATACAGGTCAGTGTCAGTAGTGTTATATTAGACCTGTATACAGTATAACTGACTGGTACTGTATATATAAGGTCTAATATACAGGTCAGGTCAGTAGTGTTGTATTAGACCTGTATACAGTATAACTGACTGGTACTGTATATATAATGATTAATATACAGGTCAGAGTCAGTAGTGTTAAATTAGACCTGTATACAGTATAACTGACTGGTACTGTATATATAAGGTCTAATATACAGGTCAGGTCAGTAGTGTTATATTAGACCTGTATACAGTATAACTGACTGGTACTGTATATATAAGGTCTAATATACAGGTCAGTGTCAGTAGTGTTATATTAGACCTATATACAGTATAACTGACTGGTACTGTATATATAAGGTCTAATATACAGGTCAGTGTCAGTAGTGTTATATTAGACCTGTATACAGTATAACTGACTGGTACTGTATATATAAGGTCTAATATACAGGTCAGTGTCAGTAGTCTTATATAGACCTGTATACAGTATAACTGACTGGTACTGTATATATAAGGTCTAATATACAGGTCAGATCAGTAGTGTTATATTAGACCTGTATACAGTATAACTGACTGGTACTGTATATATAAGGTCTAATATACAGGTCAGTGTCAGTAGTCTTATATAAGACCTGTATACAGTATAACTGCATTGAATGAATTATGAATATTGTTCCTACAGCTGGACGGAGGAGTAGAACCAGTTATGAGTCTGGAGAAAGAAGGAGTCACTTACACACACCAGGCTGTCAATCAGGATTATGATAAAGATGGTAAAAACAAGAAGGTGAACAAAGGTCACATGTTTCCAAAATCTTTTGCTCCCCAACCTGTTAATCAGGACTCCACCTTTACCCTGACAGACACTGTTCCTCAAGTACAGACATTTAATGTAGGTAGCTGGAGAACGATGGAGTGTGATGTTAGAAAGATTATCCTGAAGCAATGTCTAGATAATACTGGTAAACCCAAGGCCTATGTGGTGACTGGAGCAGTTCCCACCAAGAGGAACTGAAGAAACCAGTATTGAACCCCCATCCCTTGTCAGATCTGTATGACATGTTGAAGCAGTACTACCCAGGTGGTGATGTCCAGCTGTTCCCTTGGCTGTAAGACATGTTGAAACGGAACTATTCAGTTGATGTCCAGCTGTTCAGATCAGATCTGATCAGTGTCCAAAAAGTGATACCCCGAGTTTCTCCTCAAGGATGACCCAGATGATGACGGTGGTGATGTCCAGCTGTTCAGATCAGATCTGATCAGTGTCCAAAAAGTGATACCCCGAGTTTCTCCTCAAGGATGACCCAGGTGATGACGGTGGTGATGTCCAGCTGAACCCAAATAAGCGTCTAAAAGGTGATACTCCGAGAGCGCTTCTCCTCAAGGATGGGGGGGATGAACATGATCATTGTGTCTATGATGATGACTGTGTCTGTTCCTCTGTGGGGGTCAAAGGTTATTACCTACCTGTTGTATTTGTTTCTGTGCTGGTGATGATGATGTAGTGACATAACCACCAGGAACCTGTGACATCATCAGGTCAAGCAGGTAATAATGGACCTGGTTTAGTCTGACCTGAGTTTCACGCTGTGATCAACATTCACTATTAATGACAATACTTTCTGAACTTTTAGCACAGTAGACTACTGACCTGCTGTAGTAGACTGCTGACCTGACCTGCTTTAGTAGACTACTGACCTGACCTGCTTTAGTAGACTACTGACCTGACCTGCTTTAGTAGACTACTGACCTGACCTGCTTTAGTAGACTACTGACCTGACCTGCTGTAGTAGACTGCTGACCTGACCTGCTGTAGTAGACTGCTGACCTGACCTGCTTTAGTAGACTACTGACCTGACCTGCTTTAGTAGACTACTGACCTGACCTGCTTTAGTAGACTACTGACCTGCTTTAGTAGACTACTGACCTGCTTTAGTAGACTACTGGCCTGACCTGCTTTAGTAGACTACTGACCTGACCTGCTGTAGTAGACTGCTGAACTGACCTGCTTTAGTAGACTACTGACCTGACCTGCTTTAGTAGACTACTGACCTGACCTGCTTTAGTAGACTACTGACCTGACCTGCTTTAGTAGACTACTGACCTGCTTTAGTAGACTACTGGCCTGACCTGCTTTAGTAGACTACTGGCCTGACCTGCTTTAGTAGACTACTGACCTGACCTGCTTTAGTAGACTACTGACCTTCTTTAGTAGACTACTGACCTGACCTGCTTCAGTAGACTACTGACCTGACCTGCTTTAGTAGACTACTGACCTGACCTGCTTTAATAGACTACTGACCTGCTTTAGTAGACTACTGACCTGACCTGCTTTAGTAGACTACTGACCTGCTTTAATAGACTACTGACCTGACCTGCTTTAGTAGACTACTGACCTGCTGTAGTAGACTACTGACCTGACCTGCTTTAGTAGACTACTGATCTGACCTGCTTTAGTAGACTACTGACCTGCTTTAGTAGACTACTGACCTGACCTGCTTTAGTAGACTACTGACCTGACCTGCTTTAGTAGACTACTGACCTGACCTGCTTTAGTAGACTACTGACCTGCTTTAGAAGACTACTGACCTGCTTTAGTAGACTACTGACCTGCTTTAGTAGACTACTGACCTGACCTGCTTTAGTAGACTACTGACCTGCTTTAGAAGACTACTGACCTGCTTTAGTAGACTACTGACCTGACCTGCTTTAATAGACTACTGACCTGACCTGCTTTAATAGACTACTGACCTGACCTGCTTTAGTAGACTACTGACCTGCTGTAGTAGACTACTGACCTGACCTGCTGTAGTAGACTACTGACCTGCTTTAGTAGACTACTGACCTGACCTGCTGTAGTAGACTACTGACCTGCTTTAGTAGATTACTGACCTGACCTGCTGTAGTAGACTACTGACCTGCTTTAGTAGACTACTGACCTGACCTGCTTTAGTAGACTACTGACCTGACCTGCTTTAGTAGACTACTGACCTGACCTGCTTTAGTAGACTACTGACCTGCTTTAGAAGACTACTGACCTGCTTTAGTAGACTACTGACCTGACCTGCTTTAGTAGACTACTGACCTGACCTGCTTTAGTAGACTACTGACCTGCTTTAGTAGACTACTGACCTGACCTGCTTTAGTAGACTACTGACCTGACCTGCTTTAATAGACTACTGACCTTCTTTAGTAGACTACTGACCTGACCTGCTTTAGTAGACTACTGACCTGACCTGCTTTAGTAGACTACTGACCTGCTTTAGTAGACTACTGACCTGCTTTAGTAGACTACTGACCTGACCTGCTTTAGTAGACTACTGACCTGACCTGCTTTAATAGACTACTGACCTGACCTGCTTTAGTAGACTACTGACCTGACCTGCTTCTGTAGACTACTGACCTGACCTGCTGTAGTAGACTACTGACCTGCTTTAGTAGACTACTGACCTGACCTGCTTTAGTATACTACTGACCTGCTGTAGTAGACTACTGACCTGACCTGCTTTAGTAGACTACTGACCTGACCTGCTTTAGTAGACTACTGACCTGACCTGCTGTAGTAGACTGCTGACCTGACCTGCTGTAGTAGACTGCTGACCTGACCTGCTTTAGTAGACTACTGACCTGACCTGCTTTAGTAGACTACTGACCTGACCTGCTTTAGTAGACTACTGACCTGCTTTAGTAGACTACTGACCTGCTTTAGTAGACTACTGGCCTGCTTTAGTAGACTACTGACCTGACCTGCTTTAGTAGACTACTGACCTGACCTGCTTTAGTAGACTACTGACCTGACCTGCTGTAGTAGACTACTGACCTGCTGTAGTAGACTACTGACCTGACCTGCTTTAGTAGACTACTGACCTGACCTGCTTTAGTAGACTACTGACCTGACCTGCTTTAGTAGACTACTGACCTGACCTGCTTTAGTAGACTACTGACCTGCTTTAGTAGACTACTGGCCTAACCTGCTTTAGTAGACTACTGACCTGACCTGCTTTAGTAGACTACTGACCTGACCTGCTTTAGTAAACTACTGACCTGACCTGCTTTAGTAGACTACTGACCTGACCTGCTTTAGTAGACTACTGACCTGCTTTAATAGACTACTGACCTGACCTGCTTTAGTAGACTACTGACCTGCTTTAGTAGACTACTGACCTGACCTGCTTTAGTAGACTACTGACCTGCTTTAGTAGACTACTGACCTGACCTGCTTTAGTAGACTACTGACCTGACCTGCTTTAGTAGACTACTGACCTGACCTGCTTTAGTAGACTACTGACCTGACCTGCTTTAGTAGACTACTGACCTGCTTTAGTAGACTACTGGCCTGACCTGCTTTAGTAGACTACTGACCTGCTTTAGTAGACTACTGACCTGACCTGCTTTAGTAGACTACTGACCTGACCTGCTTTAGTAGACTACTGACCTGCTTTAATAGACTACTGACCTGACCTGCTTTAGTAGACTACTGACCTGACCTGCTTTAGTAGACTACTGACCTGACCTGCTTTAGTAGACTACTGACCTGACCTGCTTTAGTAGACTACTGACCTGACCTGCTTTAGTAGACTACTGACCTGCTTTAGTAGACTACTGGCCTGACCTGCTTTAGTAGACTACTGACCTGACCTGCTTTAGTAGACTACTGACCTGACCTGCTTTAGTAGACTACTGGCCTGACCTGCTTTAGTAGACTACTGACCTGCTTTAATAGACTACTGACCTGACCTGCTTTAGTAGACTACTGACCTGACCTGCTTTAGTAGACTACTGACCTGACCTGCTTTAGTAGACTACTGACCTGACCTGCTTTAGTAGACTACTGACCTGACCTGCTTAAGTAGACTACTGACCTGCTTTAGTAGACTACTGGCCTGACCTGCTTTAGTAGACTACTGACCTGACCTGCTTTAGTAGACTACTGACCTGACCTGCTTTAGTAGACTACTGACCTGACCTGCTTTAGTAGACTACTGTACTGACCTGCTTTAGTAGACTACTGACCTGACCTGCTTTAGTAGACTACTGACCTGACCTGCTTTAGTAGACTACTGACCTGCTTTAGTAGACTACTGGCCTGACCTGCTTTAGTAGACTACTGACCTGACCTGCTTCAGTAGACTACTGACCTGACCTGCTTTAGTAGACTACTGACCTGACCTGCTTTAGTAGACTACTGACCTGACCTGCTTTAGTAGACTACTGACCTGACCTGCTTTAGTAGACTACTGACCTGACCTGCTTTAGTAGACTACTGGCCTGACCTGCTTTAGTAGACTACTGACCTGACCTGCTTTAGTAGACTACTGACCTGACCTGCTTTAGTAAACTACTGACCTGACCTGCTGTAGTAGACTACTGACCTGACCTGCTTTAGTAGACTACTGACCTGACCTGCTTTAGTAGACTACTGACCTGACCTGCTTTAGTAGACTACTGACCTGCTTTAATAGACTACTGACCTGACCTGCTTTAGTAGACTACTGACCTGCTTTAGTAGACTACTGACCTGACCTGCTTTAGTAGACTACTGACCTGCTTTAGTAGACTACTGACCTGACCTGCTTTAGTAGACTACTGACCTGACCTGCTTTAGTAGACTACTGACCTGACCTGCTTTAGTAGACTACTGACCTGACCTGCTTTAGTAGACTACTGACCTGCTTTAGTAGACTACTGGCCTGACCTGCTTTAGTAGACTACTGACCTGCTTTAGTAGACTACTGGCCTGACCTGCTTTAGTAAACTACTGACCTGACCTGCTTTAATAGACTACTGACCTGACCTGCTTTAGTAGACTACTGACCTGACCTGCTTTAGTAGACTACTGACCTGACCTGCTTTAGTAAACTACTGACCTGACCTGCTGTAGTAGACTACTGACCTGACCTGCTTTAGTAGACTACTGACCTGACCTGCTTTAGTAGACTACTGACCTGCTTTAGTAGACTACTGGCCTGACCTGCTTTAGTAGACTACTGACCTGACCTGCTTTAGTAGACTACTGACCTGACCTGCTTTAGTAGACTACTGGCCTGACCTGCTTTAGTAGACTACTGACCTGCTTTAATAGACTACTGACCTGACCTGCTTTAGTAGACTACTGACCTGCTTTAGTAGACTACTGGCCTGACCTGCTTTAGTAGACTACTGACCTGACCTGCTTTAGTAGACTACTGACCTGACCTGCTTTAGTAGACTACTGTACTGACCTGCTTTAGTAGACTACTGACCTGACCTGCTTTAGTAGACTACTGACCTGACCTGCTTTAGTAGACTACTGACCTGCTTTAGTAGACTACTGGCCTGACCTGCTTTAGTAGACTACTGACCTGACCTGCTTTAGTAGACTACTGACCTGACCTGCTTTAGTAAACTACTGACCTGACCTGCTGTAGTAGACTACTGACCTGACCTGCTTTAGTAGACTACTGACCTGCTGTAGTAGACTACTGACCTGACCTGCTTTAGGAGACTACTGACCTGCTTTAGTAGACTACTGGCCTGACCTGCTTTAGTAGACTACTGACCTGACCTGCTTTAGTAGACTACTGACCTGACCTGCTTTAGTAGACTACTGACCTGACCTGCTTTAGTAGACTACTGACCTGCTTTAGTAGACTACTGGCCTGACCTGCTTTAGTAGACTACTGACCTGACCTGCTTTAGTAGACTACTGACCTGACCTGCTTTAGTAGACTACTGGCCTGACCTGCTTTAGTAGACTACTGACCTGCTTTAATAGACTACTGACCTGACCTGCTTTAGTAGACTACTGACCTGACCTGCTTTAGTAGACTACTGACCTGACCTGCTTTAGTAGACTACTGACCTGACCTGCTTTAGTAGACTACTGACCTGACCTGCTTTAGTAGACTACTGACCTGCTTTAGTAGACTACTGGCCTGACCTGCTTTAGTAGACTACTGACCTGACCTGCTTTAGTAGACTACTGACCTGACCTGCTTTAGTAGACTACTGACCTGACCTGCTTTAGTAGACTACTGTACTGACCTGCTTTAGTAGACTACTGACCTGACCTGCTTTAGTAGACTACTGACCTGACCTGCTTTAGTAGACTACTGACCTGCTTTAGTAGACTACTGGCCTGACCTGCTTTAGTAGACTACTGACCTGACCTGCTTCAGTAGACTACTGACCTGACCTGCTTTAGTAGACTACTGACCTGACCTGCTTTAGTAGACTACTGACCTGACCTGCTTTAGTAGACTACTGACCTGCTTTAGTAGACTACTGACCTGACCTGCTTTAGTAGACTACTGGCCTGACCTGCTTTAGTAGACTACTGACCTGACCTGCTTTAGTAGACTACTGACCTGACCTGCTTTAGTAAACTACTGACCTGACCTGCTGTAGTAGACTACTGACCTGACCTGCTTTAGTAGACTACTGACCTGACCTGCTTTAGTAGACTACTGACCTGACCTGCTTTAGTAGACTACTGACCTGCTTTAATAGACTACTGACCTGACCTGCTTTAGTAGACTACTGACCTGCTTTAGTAGACTACTGACCTGACCTGCTTTAGTAGACTACTGACCTGCTTTAGTAGACTACTGACCTGACCTGCTTTAGTAGACTACTGACCTGACCTGCTTTAGTAGACTACTGACCTGACCTGCTTTAGTAGACTACTGACCTGACCTGCTTTAGTAGACTACTGACCTGCTTTAGTAGACTACTGGCCTGACCTGCTTTAGTAGACTACTGACCTGCTTTAGTAGACTACTGGCCTGACCTGCTTTAGTAAACTACTGACCTGACCTGCTTTAATAGACTACTGACCTGACCTGCTTTAGTAGACTACTGACCTGACCTGCTTTAGTAGACTACTGACCTGACCTGCTTTAGTAAACTACTGACCTGACCTGCTGTAGTAGACTACTGACCTGACCTGCTTTAGTAGACTACTGACCTGACCTGCTTTAGTAGACTACTGACCTGCTTTAGTAGACTACTGGCCTGACCTGCTTTAGTAGACTACTGACCTGACCTGCTTTAGTAGACTACTGACCTGACCTGCTTTAGTAGACTACTGGCCTGACCTGCTTTAGTAGACTACTGACCTGCTTTAATAGACTACTGACCTGACCTGCTTTAGTAGACTACTGACCTGCTTTAGTAGACTACTGGCCTGACCTGCTTTAGTAGACTACTGACCTGACCTGCTTTAGTAGACTACTGACCTGACCTGCTTTAGTAGACTACTGTACTGACCTGCTTTAGTAGACTACTGACCTGACCTGCTTTAGTAGACTACTGACCTGACCTGCTTTAGTATACTACTGACCTGCTTTAGTAGACTACTGGCCTGACCTGCTTTAGTAGACTACTGACCTGACCTGCTTTAGTAGACTACTGACCTGACCTGCTTTAGTAAACTACTGACCTGACCTGCTGTAGTAGACTACTGACCTGACCTGCTTTAGTAGACTACTGACCTGCTGTAGTAGACTACTGACCTGACCTGCTTTAGGAGACTACTGACCTGCTTTAGTAGACTACTGGCCTGACCTGCTTTAGTAGACTACTGACCTGACCTGCTTTAGTAGACTACTGACCTGACCTGCTTTAGTAAACTACTGACCTGACCTGCTGTAGTAGACTACTGACCTGACCTGCTTTAGTAGACTACTGACCTGACCTGCTTTAGTAGACGACTGACCTGACCTGCTTTAGTAGACTACTGACCTGCTTTAGTAGACTACTGACCTGACCTGCTTTAGTAGACTACTGACCTGCTTTAATAGACTACTGACCTGACCTGCTTTAGTAGACTACTGACCTGACCTGCTTTAGTAGACTACTGACCTGCTTTAGTAGACTACTGACCTGACCTGCTTTAGTAGACTACTGACCTGACCTGCTTTAGTAGACTACTGACCTGCTTTAATAGACTACTGACCTTACCTGCTTTAGTAGACTACTGTACTGACCTGCTTTAGTAGACTACTGACCTGACCTGCTTTAGTAGACTACTGACCTGACCTGCTTTAGTAGACTACTGACCTGACCTGCTTTAGTAGACTACTGACCTAACCTGCTTTAGTAGACTATTGACCTGACCTGCTTTAGTAGACTACTGACCTGACCTGCTTTAGTAGACTACTGACCTGCTTTAGTAGACTACTGACCTGCTTTAGTAGACTACTGGCCTGACCTGCTTTAGTAGACTACTGACCTGACCTGCTTTAGTAGACTACTGACCTGCTGTAGTAGACTACTGACCTGACCTGCTTTAGTAGACTACTGTACTGACCTGCTTTAGTAGACTACTGACCTGACCTGCTGTAGTAGACTACTGACCTGACCTGCTTTAGTAGACTACTGACCTGACCTGCTTTAGTAGACTACTGACCTGGCCTGCTTTAGTAGACTACTGACCTGACCTGCTTTAGTAGACTACTGACCTGACCTGCTTTAGTAGACTACTGACCTGCTTTAGTAGACTACTGACCTGACCTGCTTTAGTAGACTACTGACCTGACCTGCTGTAGTAGACTACTGACCTGACCTGCTTTAGTAGACTACTGACCTGACCTGCTGTAGTAGACTACTGACCTGACCTGCTTTAGTAGACTACTGACCTGACCTGCTTTAGTAGACTACTGACCTGCTTTAGTAGACTACTGACCTGCTTTAGTAGACTACTGGCCTGACCTGCTTTAGTAGACTACTGACCTGACCTGCTTTAATAGACTACTGACCTGACCTGCTTTAGTAGACTACTGACCTGACCTGCTTTAGTAGACTACTGACCTGACCTGCTGTAGTAGACTACTGACTCGACCTGCTTTAGTAGACTACTGACCTGACCTGCTGTAGTAGACTACTGACCTGACCTGCTTTAGTAGACTACTGACCTGACCTGCTTTAGTAGACTACTGTACTGACCTGCTTTAGTAGACTACTGACCTGACCTGCTTTAGTAGACTACTGACCTGACCTGCTGTAGTAGACTACTGACCTGACCTGCTTTAGTAGACTACTGACCTGACCTGCTTTAGTAGACTACTGACCTGACCTGCTGTAGTAGACTACTGACCTGACCTGCTTTAGTAGACTACTGACCTGACCTGCTGTAGTAGACTACTGACCTGACCTGCTTTAGTAGACTACTGACCTGCTTTAGTAGACTACTGACCTGACCTGCTTTAGTAGACTACTGACCTGACCTGCTTTAGTAGACTACTCACCTGACCTGCTTTAGTAGACTACTGACCTGCTTTAGTAGACTACTGACCTGACCTACTTTAGTAGACTACTGACCTGCTTTAGTAGACTACTGACCTGCTTTAGTAGACTACTGACCTGACCTGCTTTAGTAGACTACTGACCTGACCTGCTGTAGTAGACTACTGACCTGACCTGCTTTAGTAGACTACTGACCTGACCTGCTTTAGTAGACTACTGACCTGACCTGCTTTAGTAGACTACTGACCTGACCTGCTTTAGTAGACTACTGACCTGACCTGCTTTAGTAGACTACTGACCTGACCTGCTTTAGTAGACTACTGACCTGACCTGCTTTAGTAGACTACTGACCTGACCTGCTTTAGTAGACTACTCACCTGACCTGCTTTAGTAGACTACTCACCTGACCTGCTTTAGTAAACTACTGACCTGACCTGCTTTAATAGACTACTGACCTGACCTGCTTTAGTAGACTACTGACCTGACCTGCTTTAGTAGACTACTGACCTGACCTGCTTTAGTAGACTACTGACCTGACCTGCTTTAGTAGACTACTGACCTGACCTGCTTTAGTAGACTACTGACCTGACCTGCTTTAGTATACTACTTACCTGACCTGCTTTAGTAGACTACTGACCTGCTTTAGTAGACTACTGACCTGCTGTAGTAGACTACTGACCTGCTTTAGTAGACTACTGACCTGCTTTAGTAGACTACTGACCTGACCTGCTTTAGTAGACTACTGACCTGACCTGCTTTAGTAGACTACTGACCTGCTTTAGTAGACTACTGACCTGCTTTAGTAGACTACTGACCTGACCTGCTATAGTAGACTACTGACCTGCTTTAGTAGACTACTGACCTGACCTGCTTTAGTATACTACTGACCTGCTTTAGTAGACTACTGACCTGCTTTAGTAGTCTACTGACCTGACCTGCTTTAGTAGACTACTGACCTGCTTTAGTAGACTACTGACCTGCTTCAGTAGATTCACTCTGTATGTTATTTGTAATGCTATCAACTATTTCGGGGTATTTTGGGATTTTTAATGAATTTACTCTGTATGGTATTAAGTCTATATCTCTTGTTAAAGGGGCAATCTGTGATTGTTGTATCCATTTGGACTTTTAAATTAATGATTTGTACCCATTGATTCTTGAAGATATAACCCAAGTAGCTGATTTGGTTTTGAGTTTTGAGATTAGATTTGACCCGATCTGAAATTCAAGCTGTGATCAACATCTTACGTGATAATTCAATAACATATATCATGTTTATCTCAGGATCAACTTCCTACAAAATGTATTTTGAAACAAATATCTGAATTATTTACTGCTTAGCCTAGACTCACTTTGCATATGATTACAATGTTATTATAACGTTTATATTTCATCCTTCTTATTAAACATAAGTAAATAACATTTGAATGTGTTGTGAAAGAGAATAGACCTTCTGTCAGCAGCAGGTAGTGGACATTAACCTGCTACCCTGGTAGTGAGGATCAGCTCTGTCAGCAGCAGGTAGTGGACATTAACCTGCTACCCTGGTAGTGAGGATCAGCTCTGTCAGCAGCAGGTAGTGGACATTAACCTGCTACCCTGGTAGTGAGGATCAGCTCTGTCAGCAGCAGGTAGTGGACATTAACCTGCTACCCTGGTAGTGAGGATCAGCTCTGTCAGCAGCAGGTAGTGGACATTAACCTGCTACCCTGGTAGTGAGGATCAGCTCTGTCAGCAGCAGGTAGTGGACATTAACCTGCTACCCTGGTAGTGAGGATCAGCTCTATCAGCAGCAGGTAGTGGACATTAACCTGCTACCCTGGTAGTGAGGATCAGCTCTGTCAGCAGCACTACAAAGGGAATAATGGTCAAATAGGCCCTGGTCTAAAGTAGTGCACTACATAAGGAATAATGGTCAAATAGGCCCTGGTCTAAAGTAGTGCACTACATAGGGAATAATGGTCAAATAGGACCTGGTCTAAAGAAGTGCACTACATAGGGAATAGTGGTCAAATAGGCTCTGGTCTAAAGTGGTGCACTACATAGGGAATAATGGACAAATAGGCCCTGGTCTAAAGTAGTGCACTGCATAGGAAATTATGGTCAAATAGGCCCTGGTCTAAAGTAGTGCACTACATAGGGAATTATGGTCAAATAGGCCCTGGTCTAAAGTAGTGCACTACATAGGGAATAGGGTTCAAATAGGCCCTGGTCTAAAGTAGTGCACTACATAGGGAATAGGGTTCAAATAGGCCCTGGTCTAAAGTAGTGCACTACATAGGGAATAATGGTCAAATAGGCCCTGGTCTAAAGTAGTGCACTACATAGGGAATAATGGTCAAATAGGCCCTGGTCTAAAGTAGTGCACTACATAGGGAATAGGGTTCCATATGGGACGAAGCAATACATCACTGACCTGGGAGAAAACATGGAGAACCCTGTACTCACCATGTTACCAATCTGTCACCAATCACTTTGCTGATCCATCAGAAACCAATAAATATCTCCAGGTCTGTTGAACAAAGTGATTTTCATTGTAACTGGGGTCATACTGACACACACAGACAGACAGACAGACAGACAGACAGACAGACAGACAGACAGACAGACAGACAGACAGACAGACAGACTTTCTGCAGTGAATGGCATTATAAAGTAATTTATTTATGTATTTATTTTCTGTTGTACAGAGTTGTCTACTGTTGTCTGTCGCCCCCCAGTGGTTCTTTGTTGTAAGAACAAACTTATTTCCGTCCCAAATGGTACCCTATTGTAGTGCACTATAAAGGGAATAGGGGACCATTAGTGACGTATCTAACTGGAATATGTTGTTGCACTACGTCCTAATGATTAGCTCTGGTCCAGGGTGTGACGTGCATCTTGATGGTGCTGAACCGTCTTGATGGATATAACACCCTGGACCAGAGCTACCTAACAATACACAGCTGGATAATAAGTCCTGTTATCTGATATTCAGAATAATGTTGTATTTTATACGTTGTTAAACTGATAAAAAAGGAGAAACCCGCACACTGCTCTTGCTAGTATCACTGCTCTTTATTCAGCTTTCCGTATCGGCCTCAAGGCCTTCGTCAGAGCTTTGTGAGTGTTAGTCGTTTGCACCCTTATCTAGACATTGCATCGAATGGGGTTGGAGTCGAGGGGATATAAACATGTGTTACCAAATATAACAATGTGCATTTCATAAGTATTCTAATAAAGTGTGTACATAAAACGTATTAAACACGTCCAGGTCCGAAAACTGTAAGCTTCAACCGCTGGCTTCTCGTCCCTTGTAAAACCCAACAACAGAAGTGCTTCACTAAAAGCTGCCTGGGTTTAATTAAACAAATATATTCTCTTTTCAGAAATAGAAAAGCTCCATTATAAGGGACAGAATAGTAGTCAGTTTTTTTGTATCTCCTCCAATATTATAGGCTGCAGCTCAGCTTCAGATTGTCATAGAGAGGAATCAATATATCTCCATATGCATCGGAGTCCCGTCTTTCTCGGGCATTTCAGAGCTTGTTTCTACCATAAGACGTCACAGAGTTAAGCATTGTTATAGTACGCTTGATATCATCTGGATACGTTTTATGTATTTATTTACAAATATAAAGAAAACAATATATATATAATTTTTGCTATTTTCTTTAACAAAAGATACGTGATACCCTCAGTCAATTCGAGCCCTGGTTTTAGTCAAACACACCAAGCCCTTCCCAGACACGGAAGTATTTAATCAGAACCAAACACACCAAGCCCTTCCCAGACACGGAGGTATTTAATCAGAACCAAACACACCAAGCCCTTCCCAGACACGGAGGTATTTAATCAGAACCAAACACACCAAGCCCTTCCCAGACACGGAGGTATTTAATCAGCACCAAACACACCAAGCCCTTCCCAGACACGGAGGTATTTAATCAGAACCAAACACACCAAGCCCTTCCCAGAGACGGAGGTATTTAATCAGAACCAAACACACCAAGCCCTTCCCAGACACGGAGGTATTTAATCAGAACCGAACACACCAAGCCCTTCCCAGACACGGAGGTATTTAATCAGCACCATACACACCAAGCCCTTCTCAGACACGGAGGTATTTAATCAGAACCAAACACACCAAGCCCTTCTCAGACACGGAGGTATTTAATCAGAACCAAACACACCAAGCCCTTCCCAGACACGGATGTATTTTATCAGAACCAAACACACCAAGCCCTTCCCAGACACGGAGGTATTTAATCAGAACCAAACACACCAAGCCCTTCCCAGACACGGAGGTATTTAATCAGAACCAAACACACCAAGCCCTTCCCAGACACGGAGGTATTTAATCAGAACCAAACACACCAAGCCCTTCCCAGACACGGAGGTAGTTAATCAGAACCAAACACACCAAGCCCTTCCCAGACACGGAGGTATTTAATCAGAACCAAACACACCAAGCCCTTCCCAGACACGGAGGTATTTAATCAGTACATGCGACAGTATTGTAGTATTTGTCTTTACCGACATCTATGGAGGATAATTGTGTCCGTCAAACAGGAAGTCTCACCACTTATTTATTGGAGGATGAAGAAATAAGCTCCAATGATCTGTGTAATTGTGTGTTTCTGACCGTTAACATGTTGGGTGGACGCGTGTACATATAGGAGGTTCCTTACCAGGCAGAAGGGAGTTTCACTTTAACCGCTGCATCGGAGAGTTACAATGTTGCTGTCACTATGCAACCTACTACCTACAGTAGGAAAACGAGTTTCTGATTAATAATATCACACCTGTTATCACACATGGTACGACCCCATAATTGTTACAATTACAATAAAAATAACACTTATTTTACATATTTAACATATATTTTAATATTCCTGTAGAACTGTAAAACACAGTAAGATCATTTGAGCTTTGGAAACAAGCGCGTTCATGGTGGGCCTCGTTATAAATGGGTGGGCCTCGTTATAAATGGGTGGGCCTCGTTATAAATGGGTGGGCCTCGTTATAAATGCATGGTGGGCCTCGTTATAAATGCATGGTGGGCCTCGTTATAAATGCATGGTGGGCCTCGTTATAAATGCATGGTGGGCCTCGTTATAAATGCAGGGTGGGCCTCGTTATAAATGCAGGGTGGGCCTCGTTATAAATGCAGGGTGGGCCTCGTTATAAATGCAGGGTGGGCCTCGTTATAAATGCAGGGTGGGCCTCGTTATAAATGCAGGGTGGGCCTCGTTATAAATGGGTGGGCCTCGTTATAAATGGTGGGCCTCGTTATAAATGCAGGGTGGGCCTCGTTATAAATGCAGGGTGGGCCTCGTTATAAATGCAGGGTGGGCATCGTTATAAATGCATGGTGGGCCTCGTTATAAATGCAGGGTGGGCCTCGTTATAAACGGGTGGGCCTCGTTATAAACGGGTGGGCCTCGTTATAAATGCATGGTGGGCCTCGTTATAAATGCATGGTGGGCCTCGTTATAAATGCATGGTGGGCCTCGTTATAAATGCATGGTGGGCCTCGTTATAAATGCATGGTGGGCCTCGTTATAAATGCATGGTGGGCCTCGTTATAAATGCATGGTGGGCGTCGTTATAAATGCATGGTGGGCCTCGTTATAAATGCATGGTGGGCCTCGTTATAAATGCATGGTGGGCCTCGTTATAAATGGGTGGGCCTCGTTATAAATGGGTGGGCCTCGTTATAAATGGGTGGGCCTCGTTATAAATGCAGGGTGGGCCTCGTTATAAATGGGTGGGCCTCGTTATAAATGGGTGGGCCTCGTTATAAATGCAGGGTGGGCCTCGTTATAAATGCAGGGTGGGCCTCGTTATAAATGCAGGGTGGGCCTCGTTATAAATGCAGGGTGGGCCTCGTTATAAATGCAGGGTGGGCCTCGTTATAAATGCAGGGTGGGCCTCGTTATAAACGGGTGGGCCTCGTTATAAACGGGTGGGCCTCGTTATAAACGGGTGGGCCTCGTTATAAACGGGTGGGCCTCGTTATAAACGGGTGGGCCTCGTTATAAACGGGTGGGCCTCGTTATAAATGCAGGGTGGGCCTCGTTATAAATGCAGGGTGGGCCTCGTTATAAATGCAGGGTGGGCCTCGTTATAAATGCAGGGTGGGCCTCGTTATAAATGCAGGGTGGGCCTCGTTATAAATGCAGGGTGGGCCTCGTTATAAATGCAGGGTGGGCCTCGTTATAAATGCAGGGTGGGCCTCGTTATAAATGGGTGGGCCTCGTTATAAACGGGTGGGCCTCGTTATAAACGGGTGGGCCTCGTTATAAACGGGTGGGCCTCGTTATAAATGGGTGGGCCTCGTTATAAATGCATGACGAGCCTCATTATAAATGGGTGGGCCTCGTTATAAATGGGTGGGCCTTGTTATAAATGGGTGGGCGTCGTTATAAATGGGTGGGCCTCGTTATAAATGGGTGGGCCTCGTTATAAATGGGTGGCGGGCCTCATTATAAATGGGTGGCGGGCCTCGTTATAAATGGGTGGCGGGCCTCGTTATAAATGGGTGGCGGGCCTCGTTATAAATGGGTGGGCCTCGTTATAAATGGGTGGGCCTCGTTATAAATGGGTGGGCCTCGTTAAAAATGGGTGGGCCTCGTTAAAAATGGGTGGGCCTCGTTAAAAATGGGTGGGCCTCGTTATAAATGGGTGGGCCTCGTTATAAATGGGTGGGCCTCGTTATAAATGGGTGGCGGGCCTCGTTATAAATGGGTGGCGGGCCTCGTTATAAATGGGTGGCGGGCCTCGTTATAAATGGGTGGCGGGCCTCGTTATAAATGGGTGGGCCTCGTTATAAATGCATGGTGGGCCTCGTTATAAATGCATGGTGGGCCTCGTTATAAATGCATGGTGGGCCTCGTTATAAATGCATGGTGGGCCTCGTTATAAATGGGTGGGCCTCGTTATAAATGCATGGTAGGCCTCGTTTCTCGTTGTTTAAAAAATAAATTTGCTTACTGATATTTTTTGTATGTTAGACATGGTAGTAAATGATTTGAAATGTCTATAGATTACTTTTATCTAAAATTATATCCACTAGTTGTAGCTATCTAACGTTAACAGGTTAGGTTAGGCTACTGTCTAAATCACTAACGTTGTAATGCCACATGGTCAAGGTTAGGCTACTGTCTAAATCACTAACGTTGTAATGCCACATGGTCAAGGTTAGGCTACTGTCTAAATCACTAACGTTGTAATGCCACATGGTCAAGGTTAGGCTACTGTCTAAATCACTAACGTTGTAATGCCACATGGTCAAGGTTAGGCTACTGTCTTAATCACTAACGTTGTAATGCCACATGGTCAAGGTTAGGCTACTGTCTAAATCACTAACGTTGTAATGCCACATGGTCAAGGTTAGGCTACTGTCTAAATCACTAACGTTGTAATGCCACATGGTCAAGGTTAGGCTACTGTCTAAATCACTAACGTTGTAATGCCACATGGTCAAGGTTAGGCTACTGTCTTAATCACTAACTTTCACGGTCGTGTGGAGGATTGACGGACCAAAACGCAGCATTTGGAAAATAAGCCATCTTCATTTATTTTAGAAGAAGGCAAAAACGAAACAAAAACACTTACAAACTAACAAAAACAATAAACGACCGTGAAGCTAATAACGTAGTGCACACACACAGGCTACAAACGTTCAACATAGACAATTACCCACATCAAACGAAAGTCTATGGCTACCCTAAATATGGCTCCCAATCAGAGACAACAGAAATCAGCTGTCTCTAATTGGGAACCCATTCAGGCAACCATAGACTCTCCTAGACAACTACACCAACATAGACACAGCTAGACACATACACTCAACACAAACCCATACACTACACCCAACACCCCCTTTACCATATAACCACCCAAAACCGATAAAACACAAACATTCCCCATGTCACACCCTGACCTAACTAAAATAATAAAGAAAACAAAGAATACTAAGGCCAGGGCGTGACATAACCCCCCCCTTAAGGTGCGAACTCCGGGCGCACCAGCACACAGTCTAGGGGAGGGTCTGGGTGGGCTTCCTTCCACGGTGGCGGCTCCGGCACTGGTCGTGGTCCCCACCCCACCACAGTCACTAACCGCCTCCTTAGCTTCCTCCAAATGACCCCCCTCCACATTAACCCCACTGCATTAAGGGGCAGCTCCGGACTAAGGGGCAGCTCCGGACTAAGGGGCAGCTCCGGACTAAGGGGCAGCACCAGGATAAGGGAGAGCACCAGGATAAGGGGCAGCACCAGGATAAGGGGCAGCTCCGGACTGAAGAACGGCAGCTCCGGACTGAGGGACTGCAGCTCCGGACTGAGGGACTGCAGCTCCGGACTGAGGGACGGCAGCTCCGGACTGAGGGACGGCAGCTCCGGACTGAGGGACGGCAGCTCCGGACTGAGGGACGGCAGCTCCGGACTGAGGGACGGCCCATGGCTGGCTGACGGATCTGGCTGCTCATGGCTGGCTGACGGATCTGGCTGCTCATGGCTGGCTGACGGATCTGGCTGCTCATGGCTGGCTGACGGATCTGGCTGCTCATGGCTGGCTGACGGATCTGGCTGCTCATGGCTGGCTGACGGATCTGGCTGCTCATGGCTGGCTGACGGATCTGGCTGCTCATGGCTGGCTGACGGATCTGGCTGCTCATGGCTGGCTGACGGATCTGGCAGATCCTGTCTGGCTGGCGGCTCTGGCAGATCCTGTCTGGTTGGCGGCTCTGGCAGATCCTGTCTGGTTGGCGGCTCTGGCAGATCCTGTCTGGTTGGCGGCTCTGGCAGATCCTGTCTGGTTGGCGGCTCTGGCAGATCCTGTCTGGTTGGCGGCTCTGGCAGATCCTGTCTGACGAATGGCTCTAGCGGCTCCTGACTGACGAACGGCTCTGACGGCTCGGGACAGACGGGCGGCTCTAATGGCTCGGGGCAGACGGATGGCTCAGATGGCGCTGGGTAGACGGATGGCTCAGATGGCGCTGGGTAGACGGATGGCTCAGATGGCGCTTGGCAGACGGGCAGTTCAGGCATCGCTGTGCAGACGGCAGCCTCTTGCCGGCTGAGGCGCACTGTAGGCCTGGTGCGTGGTGCCGGAACTGGTGGTACCGGGCTGGGGACACGCATCTCAGGGCTAGTGCGGGGAGAAGGAACAGGGCATACTGGACCCTGGGAGCGCACATTAGGCCTAGTGCGTGGTGCCGGAACTGGTGGTACCGGACTGGGGACACGCATCTCAGGGCTAGTGCGGGGAGCAGCAACAGGACGCACAGGACTCTGGGGACACACAGGAGGCTTGGTGCGTGGTTTATGCACTGGTGGTAAAGGGCTGGAGACACGCACCATAGGGCTAGTGCGTGGAGGAGGCACTGGTGGTACTGGGTAGGGGCGGGGAGGTGGCGCCGGAAATACCGGACCGTGCATGCGTACTGGCTCCCTTGAGCGCCGAGCCTGCCCAACCTTACCTGGTTGTATGCTCCCCTGTCGCCTGACCAGTGCGGGGAGGTGGAATAACCCGCACCGGGCTATGTAGGCGAACCGGGGACACCATGCGTAAGGCTGGTGCCATGTACGCCGGCCCGAGGAGAAGCACTGGTGACCAGATGCGTTGGGCCGGCTTCATGACATACGGCTCAAAGCTCAATCTAGCCCGGCCGATACGTGGAGCTGGAATGTACCGAACCGGGCTATGCACGCGTACAGGAGACACCGTGCGCTCTACTGCGTAACACGGTGTCTGCCCGTACTCTCGCTCTCCACGGTAAGTACAGGGAGTAGGCGCAGGTTTCCTACCTGACTTCGCCACACTCCCTTTAAGGCCCCCCCCAAGAAATGTTTGGGTTGTACTCACGGGCTTCCAGCCTTGTTTCCGTGCTGCCTCCTCATATCGCCTCCTCTCGGCTTTAGCTGCCTCCAGCTCTTCACGAGGAAGGCGATATTCTCCCGGTTGTGCCCAAGGCCCCTTACCATCCAGTATCTCCTCCCATGTCCAAGAATCCTGTGTAGGTGGGTCCTGTTGCCGCTTTACATGCCGCTTGGTCCTGTATTGGTGGGTAATTCTGTCACGGTCGTGTGGCGGATTGACGGACCAAAACGCAGCATTTGGAAAATAAGCCATCTTCATTTATTTTAGAAGAAGGCAAAAACGAAACAAAAACACTTACAAACTAACAAAAACAATAAACGACCGTGAAGCTAATAACGTAGTGCACACACACAGGCTACAAACGTTCAACATAGACAATTACCCACATCAAACGAAAGTCTATGGCTACCCTAAATATGGCTCCCAATCAGAGACAACAGAAATCAGCTGTCTCTAATTGGGAACCCATTCAGGCAACCATAGACTCTCCTAGACAACTACACCAACATAGACACAGCTAGACACATACACTCAACACAAACCCATACACTACACCCAACACCCCCTTTACCATATAACCACCCAAAACCGATAAAACACAAACATTCCCCATATCACACCCTGACCTAACTAAAATAATAAAGAAAACAAAGAATACTAAGGCCAGGGCGTGACACTAACGTTGTAATGCCACATGGTCAAGGTTAGGCTACTGTCTAAATCACTAACGTTGTAATGCCACATGGTCAAGGTTAGGCTACTGTCTTAATCACTAACGTTGTAATGCCACATGGTCAAGGTTAGGCTACTGTCTAAATCACTAACGTTGTAATGCCACATGGTCAAGGTTAGGCTACTGTCTTAATCACTAACGTTGTAATGCCACATGGTCAAGGTTAGGCTACTGTCTAAATCACTAACGTTGTAATGCCACATGGTCAAGGTTAGGCTACTGTCTTAATCACTAACGTTGTAATGCCACATGGTCAAGGTTAGGCTACTGTCTAAATCACTAACGTTGTAATGCCACATGGTCAAGGTTAGGCTACTGTCTTAATCACTAACGTTGTAATGCCACATGGTCAAGGTTAGGCTACTGTCTTAATCACTAACGTTGTAATGCCACATGGTCAAGGTTAGGCTACTGTCTTAATCACTAACGTTGTAATGCCACATGGTCAAGGTTAGGCTGCTGTCTTAATCACTAACGTTGTAATGCCACATGGTCAAGGTTAGGCTACTGTCTTAATCACTAACGTTGTAATGCCACATGGTCAAGGTTAGGCTTGCACAGATTGGCAAATTGTGCTTCTAACACTAAGTTCTCTCGCTACTTTTATTCACGCTCGCTGCGCTCAGACCGAGCGAGCTACGGTCTAGCGGGGCATCTCGTTGAACTCGGCACAGCCTAGAGAGAATGGTAATGCCATTGCCGGCTCTGTGTGTCTTAAAAGCACCGCACTGTGTCACTCCATCCTTGGGGGGGTGTGTGTGTGTGTGTGTGTGTGTGTGTGTGTGTGTGAGGGAGAGCTTTTCTTTGACATTTGTTTGGAGAAATGCCAGGAGAATGCGACCTGCCCGAATGCATAGTGCCAAATAAAGTTTGGTGGAGGAGGAATAATGGTCTGGTGCTGTTGTTCATGGTTCGGGCCCCTTAGTTCCAGTGAAGGGAAATCTTAATGCTACTGCGTACTATGACATTGTAGACGATTCTGTGCTTCCAATTTGTGGCATGAGTTTGGGGAAGGCCCTTTCCTGTTGCAGCATGACAATCCCCCGTTCAGGTTTATACATAAACGGTTTGTCGAGATTGGTGTGGAAGAACTTGACTGGACTGCACAGAGCCCTGATCTCAACCCCATCGAATACTTTTGGGATGAATTGGAACGCCAACTGTGAGCCAGGCCTAAAATCAGTGCCAGACCTCACTAAAGCTGTTGTAGCTGAATGGAAGCACGTCCCCCACAGCAATGTTCTGACATCTAGTGCAAGGCCTCCCCAGAACACTGGAGGTTGTTAAGGGGGGGGGGGCGACTCCATGATTTTGGAATGAGATGTTTGATGAGCAGGTGACCACATACTTTGTCATGTGGTGTGTTTTAGTTATAAAATTAACTAGTTAGCAAATTATAGGCTGAACATTTACTTACCCCACTAAAGTTATTAATTTCCCTTCTTGGATGTCCTGTTCACAGAGGGCAATGATGTGAATCACCCATTCTAGCTAATACTGTACTGACCATGTTCTGGCAAGTTTCCTCCCTGCCTCCAAATATGGGCATGAACATGAAGTACCCTGAACATGAATAGATCAGTCTGGCCCTAAAAGATCAGATGGCATCAACATGAAACACAACCAGGAGATATGAATCATCAAGTCATCCTACAACTTCTAATACATTTACTCATGTAAAGATGAAGAGCATGTACTTTATTTTACAGGATGATATAATGCATGAAGCAAACAGAATGATTTAGTGAAATGTGAAGCTGTAGACTCAGTAAAGGGGTCTTTCATCCCTCTGTGGCCTGGAACAATTCTTCAGCCTCAGAGTAGCATGGTTCTGATTGTGGACTCTGCTGAACTCCTGTATGTATATTGGAATGACATTTCGATGTCTATGGAGGACCACAGCTGCCATAATTACAATTAAATTAGAAGCGATGAAGAGATGTCATGACAGAAGGATACAGGAAGAAGAGAGATCGTGATGCAGAAAGACAGGAAGAAGAGATGTCATGATACTGAAATCAGTGGAGCATCTTGTAAAGAAAGTATAAAGAGATCCAAGGTAGGAAGCAATAGTAGTGATGTGTTGGAGTTTAAAGTGGTGATGGTGTTGGATGAGACCACAGGGCCTCATTTACTCTGTGTGGTACAGTTGATTATAGGAGTGCCTGGTGGAGAATCAGTACCCGGGATCTTCTGTCCAGAACTGTTCACACACCAACAGTAACCTACCAGAAATGGACATGTTAATAACCTGTTAAATATATAATATTTACACATTTTACTGTAACATATTGAATTGTCACGTTCAACTCAATTGGAGCATTTATGGTGTGTGTGTGTGTGTGTGTGTGTGTGTGTGTGTGTGTGTGTGTGTGTGTGTGTGTTTTAACCTGTAGAGCCTGAACATTGTTCATGGGTGTATTGTCCATCGTTGTCACACGTGGGGACGTAGACTCCAGGCATGACTATTTTCATCGCAGTATCTCTAGCAATCTCACAGGGGGTCTTGGGTCGTATCATACCATCTAAACACACAGATAAGATTCTTTGTAACAATGACATTACATAGTATAACATACATTGCTGGACAAACATCCTGGAAGCTCTGGCTGCATCTGGAATCTTGGGTTGCGTCCCCTATGGGACCCTGTTCCCCTTTGGGCCCTGGTTAGGAGACTGCATCCTATATGGGACCCTGTTCCCCTTTGGCACAGGTCAGGAGACTGCATCCTATATGGGACCCTGTTCCCCTTTGGGCCCTGGTCAGGAGACTGCATCCTATATCGGACCCTGTTCCCCTATTGGCCCTGGTCAGGAGACTGCATCCTATATGGGACCCTGTTCTCCTATTGGCCCTGGTCAGAAGACTGCATCCTATATGGGACCCTGTTCCCCTATTGGCCCTGGTCAGGAGACTGCATCCTATATGGGACCCTGTTCCCCTATTAGCCCTGGTCAGGAGACTGCATCCTATATGGGACCCTGTTCCCCTATTGGCCCTGGTCAGAAGACTGCATCCTATATGGGACCCTGTTCCCCTATTGGCCCTGGTCAGGAGACTGCATCCTATATGGGACCCTGTTCCCCTATTGGCCCTGGTCAGGAGACTGCATCCTATATGGGACCCTGTTCCCCTATTGGCCCTGGTCAGAAGCAGTGCCTTATACTGAATAGGAATCCATTTCAGATGTACATTTCTGAAATCTTCAGTTGTTGCTTCACTCCTTCAGAGATCTTCAAAGGTCTTCACTGGGTCTATCTCTTTCTCTCTCTGTCCTGCCTGTGAGTTAAATTCTACCTCTCCCTCCTCTCCTTTTTAAGGACCCGTCTAGTCAGAACCCTCCCTCTGGAACCCCGCCCGGAGAGTTGGAGGTCCGAAATGGCGGCGAGTAGTGCAGAAAAAATGCAGGAAATTAAGAAAGAGTTGGTGAAGCAACAGCTGTGCTGGATTGGGAACAATATGGCTGTCAGTTCTGATGGAATGTAGCGGGAGGATGAGGGTTAATGACCTGAATGGTCGGTAGTGGAAAAACACAGGAAGAAGAGAGATCATGATACTGAAAGACACAGGAAGAGGAGATGTCATGATTCTGAAATCAGTGGAGCATCTTGTAAAGAAAGCATAAAGAGATCCAAGGTAGGAAGCAAGAGTAGTGATGTGTTGGAGGTTAAAGTGGTGATGGTGTTGGATGAGACCACAGGGCCTCACTTACTCTGGGTGGTACAGTTGATTCTAGGAGTGCCTGGAGGAGTCTCAGTACCCGGGATCTTCTGTCCAGAAGTGTTCACACACCAACAGTAACCTACCAGAAATGGACATGTTAATAACCTGTTAAATATATAATATTTACACATTTTACTGTAACATATTGAATTGTCACGTTCAACTCAATTGGAGCATTTATGGTGTGTGTGTGTGTGTGTGTGTGTGTGTGTGTGTGTGTGTGTGTGTGTGTGTGTGTGTGTGTGTGTGTGTGTGTGTGTGTGTGTGTGTGTGTGTGTGTGTGTGTTTTAACCTGTAGAGCCTGAACATTGTTCATGGGTGTATTGTCCATCGTTGTCACACGTGGGGACGTAGACTCCAGGCATGACTATTTTCATCGCAGTATCTCTAGCAATCTCACAGGGGGTCTTGGGTCGTATCATACCATCTAAACACACAGATAAGATTCTTTGTAACGATAACATTACATAGTATAACATACATTGCTGGACAAACATCCTGGAAGCTCTGGCTGCATCTGGAATCTTGGGTTGCGTCCCCTATGGGACCCTGTTCCCCTTTGGGCCCTGGTCAGGAGACTGCATCCTATATGGGACCCTGTTCCCCTATTGGCCCTGGTCAGGAGACTGCATCCTATATGGGACCCTGTTCCCCTATTGGCCCTGGTCAGGAGACTGCATCCTATATGGGACCCTGTTCCCCTATTGGCCCTGGTCAGGAGACTGCATCCTATATCGGACCCTGTTCCCCTATTGGCCCTGGTCAGGAGACTGCATCCTATATGGGACCCTGTTCCCCTTTGGGCCCTGGTCAGGAGACTGCATCCTATATGGGACCCTGTTCCCCTTTGGGCCCTGGTCAGGAGACTGCATCCTATATGGGACCCTGTTCCCCTTTGGGCCCTGGTCAGGAGACTGCATCCTATATGGGACCCTGTTCCCCTTTGGGCCCTGGTCAGGAGACTGCATCCTATATGGGACCCTGTTCCCCTATTGGCCCTGGTCAGGAGACTGCATCCTATATGGGACCCTGTTCCACTTTGGGCCCTGGTCAGGAGACTGCATCCTATATGGGACCCTGTTCCCCTATTGGCCCTGGTCAGAAGCAGTGCCCTATACTGAATAGGAAGCCATTTCAGATGTACATTTCTGAAATCTTCAGTTGTTGCTTCACTCCTTCAGAGATCTTCAAAGGTCTTCACTGGGTCTCTCTCTTTCTCTCTCTGTCCTGCCTGTGAGTTAAATTCTACCTCTCCCTCCTCTCCTTTTTAAGGACCCGTCTAGTCAGAACCCTCCCTCTGGAACCCCGCCCGGAGAGTTGGAGGTCCGAAATGGCGGCGAGTAGTGCAGAAAAAATGCAGGAAATTAAGAAAGAGTTGGTGAAGCAACAGCTGTGCTGGATTGGGAACAATATGGCTGTCAGTTCTGATGGAATGTAGCGGGAGGATGAGGGTTAATGACCTGAATGGTCGGTAGTGGAAAAACACTGGTAGAAGAGAGATCATGATGCAGAAAGACAGGAAGAAAAGAGATCATGACACAGAAAGACACAGGAAGAGGAGATGTCATGATTCTGAAATCAGTGGAGCATCTTGTAAAGAAAGCATAAAGAGATCCAAGGTAGGAAGCAAGAGTAGTGATGTGTTGGAGTTTAAAGTGGTGATGGTGTTGGATGAGACCACATGGCCTCACTTACTCTGGGTGGTACAGTTGATTCTATCAGTGCCTGGTGGAGTCTCAGTACCCGGGATCTTCTGTCCAGAACTGTTCACACACCAACAGTAACCTACCAGAAAGACATGTTGCATATACAATATAAACACATTGAATTGTCACATTCAACTGAATTGATTATTTTGTGCGTGTGCACCAGTGTTAACCTGTAGAGCCCCAACATTGCTCGGGGGTGTATTGTCCATTGCCGTCACATGTGGGGACGTAGGCTCCAATTGAGCCATTTAAAGCGGCATCTCTAGCATCCTCACATGGGGTCTTGGGTCGTATCATAGCATCTGGACACAGGTAACATACATTGTAATGTGGACATAACATTACAGGACAATATACATTTCTGGACATACATTCTGGAATCTTGGAGTGCGTCCACTATGGGCCCTATTCAGAAGTAGTTTATACGGATTAGGGTTCCATTTCAGATGCAACCTAGGTACTTCCTGTCTAAATATTGTAGTTCTGCTACTTGTTTAAAAGGCCTGTGGAATCAATTCTGTTTCTGTGTTTTGTAGAAGAGCTGATGAAACTAAGACTGGAAATTGTATCAGTGTTATTTCCTGATAGTTGGTAGACAATCCAATCATACATCCAGTTGAATGATCAAACCATTCATATCAGAATACCTCAGTCCAGCATCTAGACACCAATATTCATCTCTGGAACTAGAGGAGTGGCAGGTAGCCTGCTGTTTGAGAGTTGGGCCAGTAGTTCAAATCAGTGCGCTGACAAGTTGATATATCTGCCTATGTACCCTTCAGCAAGGTACAACCTTCCTTTCTCCAGTGTCAAGGTTGATAATGTCTGACCTCTCAGAGGGTGTCCCATGGAGAACCGGTTATGAACAGAAGCATTTCCAAATCACACCTGCGTATTAATACCTACATGTGTGTGAAGTAGGACAGAGCAACACCAACAAATGTTTTTATTAAAATGTAGGTGAGTAGGTGTGAGGTATGTCACGCTTACCTCCCAGAGCAGAAGCGTTATAAATGGGTGGGCCTCGTTATAAATGCAGGGTGGGCCTCGTTATAAATGGGTGGGCCTCGTTATAAATGGGTGGGCCTCGTTATAAATGCAGGGTGGGCCTCGTTATAAATGCAGGGTGGGCCTCGTTATAAATGCAGGGTGGGCCTCGTTATAAATGCAGGGATATGCGGTGGCCTCGTTATAAACGGGTGGGCCTCGTTATAAACGGGTGGGCCTCGTTATAAACGGGTGGGCCTCGTTATAAATGCAGGGTGGGCCTCGTTATAAATGCAGGGTGGGCCTCGTTATAAATGCAGGGTGGGCCTCGTTATAAATGCAGGGTGGGCCTCGTTATAAATGCAGGGTGGGCCTCGTTATAAATGCAGGGTGGGCCTCGTTATAAATGCAGGGTGGGCCTCGTTATAAATGCAGGGTGGGCCTCGTTATAAATGCAGGGTGGGCCTCGTTATAAATGCAGGGTGGGCCTCGTTATAAATGCAGGGTGGGCCTCGTTATAAACGGGTGGGCCTCGTTATAAACGGGTGGGCCTCGTTATAAACGGGTGGGCCTCGTTATAAACGGGTAGGCCTCGTTATAAATGGGTGGGCCTCGTTATAAATGCATGACGAGCCTCATTATAAATGGGTGGGCCTCGTTATAAATGGGTGGGCCTTGTTATAAATGGGTGGGCGTCGTTATAAATGGGTGGGCGTCGTTATAAATGGGTGGGCCTCGTTATAAATGGGTGGCGGGCCTCATTATAAATGGGTGGCGGGCCTCGTTATAAATGGGTGGCGGGCCTCGTTATAAATGGGTGGCGGGCCTCGTTATAAATGGGTGGCGGGCCTCGTTATAAATGGGTGGGCCTCGTTATAAATGGGTGGGCCTCGTTATAAATGGGTGGGCCTCGTTATAAATGGGTGGCGGGCCTCGTTATAAATGGGTGGCGGGCCTCGTTATAAATGGGTGGCGGGCCTCGTTATAAATGGGTGGCGGGCCTCGTTATAAATGGGTGGCGGGCCTCGTTATAAATGGGTGGCGGGCCTCGTTATAAATGGGTGGCGGGCCTCGTTATAAATGGGTGGCGGGCCTCGTTATAAATGGGTGGGCCTCGTTATAAATGGGTGGGCCTCGTTATAAATGGGTGGGCCTCGTTATAAATGGGTGGCGGGCCTCGTTATAAATGGGTGGCGGGCCTCGTTATAAATGGGTGGCGGGCCTCGTTATAAATGGGTGGCGGGCCTCGTTATAAATGGGTGGCGGGCCTCGTTATAAATGGGTGGCGGGCCTCGTTATAAATGGGTGGGCCTCGTTATAAATGCATGGTGGGCCTCGTTATAAATGCATGGTGGGCCTCGTTATAAATGCATGGTGGGCCTCGTTATAAATGCATGGTGGGCCTCGTTATAAATGCATGGTGGGCCTCGTTATAAATGCATGGTGGGCCTCGTTATAAATGCATGGTGGGCCTCGTTATAAATGGGTGGGCCTCGTTATAAATGGGTGGGCCTCGTTATAAATGCATGGTAGGCCTCGTTTCTCGTTGTTTAAAAAATAAATTTGCTTACTGATATTTTTTGTATGTTAGACATGGTAGTAAATGATTTGAAATGTCTATAGATTACTTTTATCTAAAATTATATCCACTAGTTGTAGCTATCTAACGTTAACAGGTTAGGTTAGGCTACTGTCTAAATCACTAACGTTGTAATGCCACATGGTCAAGGTTAGGCTACTGTCTAAATCACTAACGTTGTAATGCCACATGGTCAAGGTTAGGCTACTGTCTTAATCACTAACGTTGTAATGCCACATGGTCAAGGTTAGGCTACTGTCTTAATCACTAACGTTGTAATGCCACATGGTCAAGGTTAGGCTACTGTCTAAATCACTAACGTTGTAATGCCACATGGTCAAGGTTAGGCTACTGTCTAAATCACTAACGTTGTAATGCCACATGGTCAAGGTTAGGCTACTGTCTAAATCACTAACGTTGTAATGCCACATGGTCAAGGTTAGGCTACTGTCTTAATCACTAACTTTCACGGTCGTGTGGAGGATTGACGGACCAAAACGCAGCATTTGGAAAATAAGCCATCTTCATTTATTTTAGAAGAAGGCAAAAACGAAACAAAAACACTTACAAACTAACAAAAACAATAAACGACCGTGAAGCTAATAACGTAGTGCACACACACAGGCTACAAACGTTCAACATAGACAATTACCCACATCAAACGAAAGTCTATGGCTACCCTAAATATGGCTCCCAATCAGAGACAACAGAAATCAGCTGTCTCTAATTGGGAACCCATTCAGGCAACCATAGACTCTCCTAGACAACTACACCAACATAGACACAGCTAGACACATACACTCAACACAAACCCATACACTACACCCAACACCCCCTTTACCATATAACCACCCAAAACCGATAAAACACAAACATTCCCCATGTCACACCCTGACCTAACTAAAATAATAAAGAAAACAAAGAATACTAAGGCCAGGGCGTGACATAACCCCCCCCTTAAGGTGCGAACTCCGGGCGCACCAGCACACAGTCTAGGGGAGGGTCTGGGTGGGCTTCCTTCCACGGTGGCGGCTCCGGCACTGGTCGTGGTCCCCACCCCACCACAGTCACTAACCGCCTCCTTAGCTTCCTCCAAATGACCCCCCTCCACATTAACCCCACTGCATTAAGGGGCAGTTCCGGACTAAGGGGCAGCTCCGGACTAAGGGGCAGCTCCGGACTAAGGGGCAGCTCCGGACTAAGGGGCAGCTCCGGACTAAGGGGCAGCACCAGGATAAGGGAGAGCACCAGGATAAGGGGCAGCACCAGGATAAGGGGCAGCACCAGGATAAGGGGCAGCTCCGGACTGAAGAACGGCAGCTCCGGACTGAGGGACTGCAGCTCCGGACTGAGGGACTGCAGCTCCGGACTGAGGGACGGCAGCTCCGGACTGAGGGACGGCAGCTCCGGACTGAGGGACGGCAGCTCCGGACTGAGGGACGGCAGCTCCGGACTGAGGGACGGCCCATGGCTGGCTGACGGATCTGGCTGCTCATGGCTGGCTGACGGATCTGGCTGCTCATGGCTGGCTGACGGATCTGGCTGCTCATGGCTGGCTGACGGATCTGGCTGCTCATGGCTGGCTGACGGATCTGGCTGCTCATGGCTGGCTGACGGATCTGGCTGCTCATGGCTGGCTGACGGATCTGGCTGCTCATGGCTGGCTGACGGATCTGGCAGATCCTGTCTGGCTGGCGGCTCTGGCAGATCCTGTCTGGTTGGCGGCTCTGGCAGATCCTGTCTGGTTGGCGGCTCTGGCAGATCCTGTCTGGTTGGCGGCTCTGGCAGATCCTGTCTGGTTGGCGGCTCTGGCAGATCCTGTCTGACGAATGGCTCTAGCGGCTCCTGACTGACGAACGGCTCTGACGGCTCGGGACAGACGGGCGGCTCTAATGGCTCGGGGCAGACGGATGGCTCAGATGGCGCTGGGTAGACGGATGGCTCAGATGGCGCTGGGTAGACGGATGGCTCAGATGGCGCTTGGCAGACGGGCAGTTCAGGCATCGCTGTGCAGACGGCAGCCTCTTGCCGGCTGAGGCGCACTGTAGGCCTGGTGCGTGGTGCCGGAACTGGTGGTACCGGGCTGGGGACACGCATCTCAGGGCTAGTGCGGGGAGAAGGAACAGGGCATACTGGACCCTGGGAGCGCACATTAGGCCTAGTGCGTGGTGCCGGAACTGGTGGTACCGGACTGGGGACACGCATCTCAGGGCTAGTGCGGGGAGCAGCAACAGGACGCACAGGACTCTGGGGACACACAGGAGGCTTGGTGCGTGGTTTATGCACTGGTGGTAAAGGGCTGGAGACACGCACCATAGGGCTAGTGCGTGGAGGAGGCACTGGTGGTACTGGGTAGGGGCGGGGAGGTGGCGCCGGAAATACCGGACCGTGCATGCGTACTGGCTCCCTTGAGCGCCGAGCCTGCCCAACCTTACCTGGTTGTATGCTCCCCCGTCGCCTGACCAGTGCGGGGAGGTGGAATAACCCGCACCGGGCTATGTAGGCGAACCGGGGACACCATGCGTAAGGCTGGTGCCATGTACGCCGGCCCGAGGAGAAGCACTGGTGACCAGATGCGTTGGGCCGGCTTCATGACATACGGCTCAAAGCTCAATCTAGCCCGGCCGATACGTGGAGCTGGAATGTACCGAACCGGGCTATGCACGCGTACAGGAGACACCGTGCGCTCTACTGCGTAACACGGTGTCTGCCCGTACTCTCGCTCTCCACGGTAAGTACAGGGAGTAGGCGCAGGTTTCCTACCTGACTTCGCCACACTCCCTTTAAGGCCCCCCCCAAGAAATGTTTGGGTTGTACTCACGGGCTTCCAGCCTTGTTTCCGTGCTGCCTCCTCATATCGCCTCCTCTCGGCTTTAGCTGCCTCCAGCTCTTCACGAGGAAGGCGATATTCTCCCGGTTGTGCCCAAGGCCCCTTACCATCCAGTATCTCCTCCCATGTCCAAGAATCCTGTGTAGGTGGGTCCTGTTGCCGCTTTACATGCCGCTTGGTCCTGTATTGGTGGGTAATTCTGTCACGGTCGTGTGGCGGATTGACGGACCAAAACGCAGCATTTGGAAAATAAGCCATCTTCATTTATTTTAGAAGAAGGCAAAAACGAAACAAAAACACTTACAAACTAACAAAAACAATAAACGACCGTGAAGCTAATAACGTAGTGCACACACACAGGCTACAAACGTTCAACATAGACAATTACCCACATCAAACGAAAGTCTATGGCTACCCTAAATATGGCTCCCAATCAGAGACAACAGAAATCAGCTGTCTCTAATTGGGAACCCATTCAGGCAACCATAGACTCTCCTAGACAACTACACCAACATAGACACAGCTAGACACATACACTCAACACAAACCCATACACTACACCCAACACCCCCTTTACCATATAACCACCCAAAACCGATAAAACACAAACATTCCCCATATCACACCCTGACCTAACTAAAATAATAAAGAAAACAAAGAATACTAAGGCCAGGGCGTGACACTAACGTTGTAATGCCACATGGTCAAGGTTAGGCTACTGTCTAAATCACTAACGTTGTAATGCCACATGGTCAAGGTTAGGCTACTGTCTTAATCACTAACGTTGTAATGCCACATGGTCAAGGTTAGGCTACTGTCTAAATCACTAACGTTGTAATGCCACATGGTCAAGGTTAGGCTACTGTCTTAATCACTAACGTTGTAATGCCACATGGTCAAGGTTAGGCTACTGTCTAAATCACTAACGTTGTAATGCCACATGGTCAAGGTTAGGCTACTGTCTTAATCACTAACGTTGTAATGCCACATGGTCAAGGTTAGGCTACTGTCTAAATCACTAACGTTGTAATGCCACATGGTCAAGGTTAGGCTACTGTCTTAATCACTAACGTTGTAATGCCACATGGTCAAGGTTAGGCTACTGTCTTAATCACTAACGTTGTAATGCCACATGGTCAAGGTTAGGCTACTGTCTTAATCACTAACGTTGTAATGCCACATGGTCAAGGTTAGGCTACTGTCTAAATCACTAACGTTGTAATGCCACATGGTCAAGGTTAGGCTACTGTCTAAATCACTAACGTTGTAATGCCACATGGTCAAGGTTAGGCTACTGTCTTAATCACTAACGTTGTAATGCCACATGGTCAAGGTTAGGCTACTGTCTTAATCACTAACGTTGTAATGCCACATGGTCAAGGTTAGGCTACTGTCTTAATCACTAACGTTGTAATGCCACATGGTCAAGGTTAGGCTACTGTCTTAATCACTAACGTTGTAATGCCACATAGTCAAGGTTAGGCTACTGTCTTAATCACTAACGTTGTAATGCCACATGGTCAAGGTTAGGCTACTGTCTTAATCACTAACGTTGTAATGCCACATGGTCAAGGTTAGGCTTGCACAGATTGGCAAATTGTGCTTCTAACACTAAGTTCTCTCGCTACTTTTATTCACGCTCGCTGCGCTCAGACCGAGCGAGCTACGGTCTAGCGGGGCATCTCGTTGAACTCGGCACAGCCTAGAGAGAATGGTAATGCCATTGCCGGCTCTGTGTGTCTTAAAAGCACCGCACTGTGTCACTCCATCCTTGGGGGGGGGGGGGGGGGGTGTGTGTGTGTGTGTGTGTGTGTGTGTGTGTGTGTGTGTGTGTGTGTGTGTGTGTGTGTGTGTGTGTGTGTGTGTGTGTGTGTGTGAGGGAGAGCTTTTCTTTGACATTTGTTTGGAGAAATGCCAGGAGAATGCGACCTGCCCGAATGCATAGTGCCAAATAAAGTTTGGTGGAGGAGGAATAATGGTCTGGTGCTGTTGTTCATGGTTCGGGCCCCTTAGTTCCAGTGAAGGGAAATCTTAATGCTACTGCGTACTATGACATTGTAGACGATTCTGTGCTTCCAATTTGTGGCATGAGTTTGGGGAAGGCCCTTTCCTGTTGCAGCATGACAATCCCCCGTTCAGGTTTATACATAAACGGTTTGTCGAGATTGGTGTGGAAGAACTTGACTGGACTGCACAGAGCCCTGATCTCAACCCCATCGAATACTTTTGGGATGAATTGGAACGCCAACTGTGAGCCAGGCCTAAAATCAGTGCCAGACCTCACTAAAGCTGTTGTAGCTGAATGGAAGCACGTCCCCCACAGCAATGTTCTGACATCTAGTGCAAGGCCTCCCCAGAACACTGGAGGTTGTTAAGGGGGGGGGGGCGACTCCATGATTTTGGAATGAGATGTTTGATGAGCAGGTGACCACATACTTTGTCATGTGGTGTGTTTTAGTTATAAAATTAACTAGTTAGCAAATTATAGGCTGAACATTTACTTACCCCACTAAAGTTATTAATTTCCCTTCTTGGATGTCCTGTTCACAGAGGGCAATGATGTGAATCACCCATTCTAGCTAATACTGTACTGACCATGTTCTGGCAAGTTTCCTCCCTGCCTCCAAATATGGGCATGAACATGAAGTACCCTGAACATGAATAGATCAGTCTGGCCCTAAAAGATCAGATGGCATCAACATGAAACACAACCAGGAGATATGAATCATCAAGTCATCCTACAACTTCTAATACATTTACTCATGTAAAGATGAAGAGCATGTACTTTATTTTACAGGATGATATAATGCATGAAGCAAACAGAATGATTTAGTGAAATGTGAAGCTGTAGACTCAGTAAAGGGGTCTTTCATCCCTCTGTGGCCTGGAACAATTCTTCAGCCTCAGAGTAGCATGGTTCTGATTGTGGACTCTGCTGAACTCCTGTATGTATATTGGAATGACATTTCGATGTCTATGGAGGACCACAGCTGCCATAATTACAATTAAATTAGAAGCGATGAAGAGATGTCATGACAGAAGGATACAGGAAGAAGAGAGATCGTGATGCAGAAAGACAGGAAGAAGAGATGTCATGATACTGAAATCAGTGGAGCATCTTGTAAAGAAAGTATAAAGAGATCCAAGGTAGGAAGCAATAGTAGTGATGTGTTGGAGTTTAAAGTGGTGATGGTGTTGGATGAGACCACAGGGCCTCATTTACTCTGTGTGGTACAGTTGATTATAGGAGTGCCTGGTGGAGAATCAGTACCCGGGATCTTCTGTCCAGAACTGTTCACACACCAACAGTAACCTACCAGAAATGGACATGTTAATAACCTGTTAAATATATAATATTTACACATTTTACTGTAACATATTGAATTGTCACGTTCAACTCAATTGGAGCATTTATGGTGTGTGTGTGTGTGTGTGTGTGTGTGTGTGTGTGTGTGTGTGTGTGTGTGTGTGTGTGTGTGTGTGTGTGTGTGTGTGTGTGTTTTAACCTGTAGAGCCTGAACATTGTTCATGGGTGTATTGTCCATCGTTGTCACACGTGGGGACGTAGACTCCAGGCATGACTATTTTCATCGCAGTATCTCTAGCAATCTCACAGGGGGTCTTGGGTCGTATCATACCATCTAAACACACAGATAAGATTCTTTGTAACAATGACATTACATAGTATAACATACATTGCTGGACAAACATCCTGGAAGCTCTGGCTGCATCTGGAATCTTGGGTTGCGTCCCCTATGGGACCCTGTTCCCCTTTGGGCCCTGGTTAGGAGACTGCATCCTATATGGGACCCTGTTCCCCTTTGGCACAGGTCAGGAGACTGCATCCTATATGGGACCCTGTTCCCCTTTGGGCCCTGGTCAGGAGACTGCATCCTATATCGGACCCTGTTCCCCTATTGGCCCTGGTCAGGAGACTGCATCCTATATGGGACCCTGTTCTCCTATTGGCCCTGGTCAGAAGACTGCATCCTATATGGGACCCTGTTCCCCTATTGGCCCTGGTCAGGAGACTGCATCCTATATGGGACCCTGTTCCCCTATTAGCCCTGGTCAGGAGACTGCATCCTATATGGGACCCTGTTCCCCTATTGGCCCTGGTCAGAAGACTGCATCCTATATGGGACCCTGTTCCCCTATTGGCCCTGGTCAGGAGACTGCATCCTATATGGGACCCTGTTCCCCTATTGGCCCTGGTCAGGAGACTGCATCCTATATGGGACCCTGTTCCCCTATTGGCCCTGGTCAGAAGCAGTGCCTTATACTGAATAGGAATCCATTTCAGATGTACATTTCTGAAATCTTCAGTTGTTGCTTCACTCCTTCAGAGATCTTCAAAGGTCTTCACTGGGTCTATCTCTTTCTCTCTCTGTCCTGCCTGTGAGTTAAATTCTACCTCTCCCTCCTCTCCTTTTTAAGGACCCGTCCAGTCAGATCCCTCCCTCTGGAACCCCGCCCGGAGAGTTGGAGGTCCGAAATGGCGGCGAGTAGTGCAGAAAAAATGCAGGAAATTAAGAAAGAGTTGGTGAAGCAACAGCTGTGCTGGATTGGGAACAATATGGCTGTCAGTTCTGATGGAATGTAGCGGGAGGATGAGGGTTAATGACCTGAATGGTCGGTAGTGGAAAAACACAGGAAGAAGAGAGATCATGATACTGAAAGACACAGGAAGAGGAGATGTCATGATTCTGAAATCAGTGGAGCATCTTGTAAAGAAAGCATAAAGAGATCCAAGGTAGGAAGCAAGAGTAGTGATGTGTTGGAGGTTAAAGTGGTGATGGTGTTGGATGAGACCACAGGGCCTCACTTACTCTGGGTGGTACAGTTGATTCTAGGAGTGCCTGGAGGAGTCTCAGTACCCGGGATCTTCTGTCCAGAAGTGTTCACACACCAACAGTAACCTACCAGAAATGGACATGTTAATAACCTGTTAAATATATAATATTTACACATTTTACTGTAACATATTGAATTGTCACGTTCAACTCAATTGGAGCATTTATGGTGTGTGTGTGTGTGTGTGTGTGTGTGTGTGTGTGTGTGTGTGTGTGTGTGTGTGTGTGTGTGTGTGTGTGTGTGTGTGTGTGTGTGTGTGTGTTTTAACCTGTAGAGCCTGAACATTGTTCATGGGTGTATTGTCCATCGTTGTCACACGTGGGGACGTAGACTCCAGGCATGACTATTTTCATCGCAGTATCTCTAGCAATCTCACAGGGGGTCTTGGGTCGTATCATACCATCTAAACACACAGATAAGATTCTTTGTAACGATAACATTACATAGTATAACATACATTGCTGGACAAACATCCTGGAAGCTCTGGCTGCATCTGGAATCTTGGGTTGCGTCCCCTATGGGACCCTGTTCCCCTTTGGGCCCTGGTCAGGAGACTGCATCCTATATGGGACCCTGTTCCCCTATTGGCCCTGGTCAGGAGACTGCATCCTATATGGGACCCTGTTCCCCTATTGGCCCTGGTCAGGAGACTGCATCCTATATGGGACCCTGTTCCCCTATTGGCCCTGGTCAGGAGACTGCATCCTATATCGGACCCTGTTCCCCTATTGGCCCTGGTCAGGAGACTGCATCCTATATGGGACCCTGTTCCCCTTTGGGCCCTGGTCAGGAGACTGCATCCTATATGGGACCCTGTTCCCCTTTGGGCCCTGGTCAGGAGACTGCATCCTATATGGGACCCTGTTCCCCTTTGGGCCCTGGTCAGGAGACTGCATCCTATATGGGACCCTGTTCCCCTTTGGGCCCTGGTCAGGAGACTGCATCCTATATGGGACCCTGTTCCCCTATTGGCCCTGGTCAGGAGACTGCATCCTATATGGGACCCTGTTCCACTTTGGGCCCTGGTCAGGAGACTGCATCCTATATGGGACCCTGTTCCCCTATTGGCCCTGGTCAGAAGCAGTGCCCTATACTGAATAGGAAGCCATTTCAGATGTACATTTCTGAAATCTTCAGTTGTTGCTTCACTCCTTCAGAGATCTTCAAAGGTCTTCACTGGGTCTCTCTCTTTCTCTCTCTGTCCTGCCTGTGAGTTAAATTCTACCTCTCCCTCCTCTCCTTTTTAAGGACCCGTCTAGTCAGAACCCTCCCTCTGGAACCCCGCCCGGAGAGTTGGAGGTCCGAAATGGCGGCGAGTAGTGCAGAAAAAATGCAGGAAATTAAGAAAGAGTTGGTGAAGCAACAGCTGTGCTGGATTGGGAACAATATGGCTGTCAGTTCTGATGGAATGTAGCGGGAGGATGAGGGTTAATGACCTGAATGGTCGGTAGTGGAAAAACACAGGAAGAAGAGAGATCATGATACTGAAAGACAGGAAGAAAAGAGATCATGACACAGAAAGACACAGGAAGAGGAGATGTCATGATTCTGAAATCAGTGGAGCATCTTGTAAAGAAAGCATAAAGAGATCCAAGGTAGGAAGCAAGAGTAGTGATGTGTTGGAGTTTAAAGTGGTGATGGTGTTGGATGAGACCACATGGCCTCACTTACTCTGGGTGGTACAGTTGATTCTATCAGTGCCTGGTGGAGTCTCAGTACCCGGGATCTTCTGTCCAGAACTGTTCACACACCAACAGTAACCTACCAGAAAGACATGTTGCATATACAATATAAACACATTGAATTGTCACATTCAACTGAATTGATTATTTTGTGCGTGTGCACCAGTGTTAACCTGTAGAGCCCCAACATTGCTCGGGGGTGTATTGTCCATTGCCGTCACATGTGGGGACGTAGGCTCCAATTGAGCCATTTAAAGCGGCATCTCTAGCATCCTCACATGGGGTCTTGGGTCGTATCATAACATCTGGACACAGGTAACATACATTGTAATGTGGACATAACATTACAGGACAATATACATTTCTGGACATACATTCTGGAATCTTGGAGTGCGTCCACTATGGGCCCTATTCAGAAGTAGTTTATACGGATTAGGGTTCCATTTCAGATGCAACCTAGGTACTTCCTGTCTAAATATTGTAGTTCTGCTACTTGTTTAAAAGGCCTGTGGAATCAATTCTGTTTCTGTGTTTTGTAGAAGAGCTGATGAAACTAAGACTGGAAATTGTATCAGTGTTATTTCCTGATAGTTGGTAGACAATCCAATCATACATCCAGTTGAATGATTAAACCATTCATATCAGAATACCTCAGTCCAGCATCTAGACACCAATATTCATCTCTGGAACTAGAGGAGTGGCAGGTAGCCTGCTGTTTGAGAGTTGGGCCAGTAGTTCAAATCAGTGCGCTGACAAGTTGATATATCTGCCTATGTACCCTTCAGCAAGGTACAACCTTCCTTTCTCCAGTGTCAAGGTTGATAATGTCTGACCTCTCAGAGGGTGTCCCATGGAGAACCGGTTATGAACAGAAGCATTTCCAAATCACACCTGCGTATTAATACCTACATGTGTGTGAAGTAGGACAGAGCAACACCAACAAATGTTTTTATTAAAATGTAGGTGAGTAGGTGTGAGGTATGTCACGCTTACCTCCCAGAGCAGAAGCTGTGCTGACAAGCAGAATGATGGTCAATATCACCATGGTGATCATCTCCTGAGAGAGAGAGAGAAAGAGTGAGATTAGTTGAGCATTTTAAATCTGGAATGGCTGTGGGTACTAGAGGAGAGGTTAAGGAAACACACTGTAAGGTACAAAACTTAAGCAACTGCCAAAGCAGCATTTTCTAAACCCAGTACTGAGGACCCCAAGAACCGAGTATGGGTAACACAGTGCTACTAGTCTTCTGCCAAAACCCAGTACTGAGGTAGTGGAATAGTGGTGAGGTTATAATGGGTCTAGGATCAGATGGGGTCATGTAGGGGAATAGTGGTGAGGTTATAATGGGTCTAGGATCAGATTGGGCCAAGTAGTGGAATAGTGGTGAGGTTATAATGGGTCTAGGATCAGATAGGGTCATGTAGTGGAATAGTGGTGAGGTTATAATGGGTCTAGGATCAGATGGGGTCATGTAGGGGAATAGTGGTGAGGTTATAATGGGTCTAGGATCAGATTGGGCCAAGTAGTGGAATAGTGGTGAGGTTATAATGGGTCTAGGATCAGATAGGGTCATGTAGTGGAATAGTGGTGAGGTTATAATGGGTCTAGGATCAGATGGGGTCATGTAGGGGAATAGTGGTGAGGTTATAATGGGTCTAGGATCAGATTGGGCCAAGTAGTGGAATAGTGGTGAGGTTATAATGGGTCTAGGATCAGATGGGGTCATGTAGTGGAATAGTGGTGAGGTTATAATGGGTCTAGGATCAGATGGGGTCATGTAGGGGAATAGTGGTGAGGTTATAATGGGTCTAGGATCAGATTGGGCCAAGTAGTGGAATAGTGGTGAGGTTATAATGGGTCTAGGATCAGATAGGGTCATGTAGTGGAATAGTGGTGAGGTTATAATGGGTCTAGGATCAGATGGGGTCATGTAGTGGAATAGTGGTGAGGTTATAATGGGTCTAGGATCAGATTGGGCCAAGTAGTGGAATAGTGGTGAGGTTATAATGGGTCTAGGATCAGATTGGGCCAAGTAGTGGAATAGTGGTGAGGTTATAATGGGTCTAGGATCAGATTGGGCCATGTAGTGGAATAGTGGTGAGGTTATAATGGGTCTAGGATCAGATGGGGTCATGTAGGGGAATAGTGGTGAGGTTATAATGGGTCTAGGATCTCACACTAGCACGAGCGAGCGAGCGAGCGCACACACACACATACTAAATTTTTCAATTCAACCTCGGGATCGGTGTAGCCCCTGCGGGATGGTTGAGCTAACGTGCGCTAATGTGATTAGCATGAGGTTGTAATTAACAACAACATTTCCCAGGACATAGACATGTCTTATTCGGGCAGAAAGCTGAACTTCTTGTTAATCAAACTGCACCGTCCAATTTACAGTAGCTGTTACAGTGAAAAAAATGGCATGCTATTGTTTGAGGAGAGTGTACAGTTATCTACTTGAAAATGTATATATTGATCAATTAGGCACATATGGGCAGACTTTATACAACATTTTGAATAGAAATGCAAAACTTTGCACTTACACTGCTGCCATCTAGTAGCCAAAATCTAAATTCACCTAATACATTATGGCCCCTGTTTGCATGAGAATTGTCCATTCTAAATCAGAACAAATTTCACACATTTAGTACATTTAAAGACAAGATTAAATCAAGAATAGTCTGATGGGTGACAATATTAGCCCATCAGTTGTGAATGATGCCCAGTGGAATTCAAGAAACAGCACATACCTTTTTTTTGGGCTACTTCTTCAAATCATAGTGCCACACCTCATGTAGCTGAGCCCATAGGCCTATATGTTTTATTTTACCTTTATTTAACTAGGTAAGTCAGCTAAGAACAAATTCTTATTTTCAATGACGGTCTAGGAACAGTGGGTTCAGAGGCAGAACGACAGATTTGTACCTTGTCAGCTCGGGGATTCGATCTTGCAACCTTTCGGTTACTAGTCCAACACTCTAACCACTAGCCCCCCGACACATAAACTACTGCAGCATAAATCACATATACAAAACACAGGGCTGAAACCCATTCAAAAGAGCGAGGAGTACCTCGAATAAATACACAGGAGGAGACCCGAAAACAGAAGCGCACAATGATACAACACGGGACGAGACCCGTAATCATCTATGCACAATACAAGCGGCACGAAAGCCAAAACAAGGCACAGGTACTCACACGACCAACGGACATTGGAACAATAAATCGAATGAGAACAAAGGGCACAAACATACAATTACTTTTCAGGGGAGAATATGTGGACCAGGTGTGGGCAATGACACAGTTCAGTTCCTAGAGGCCGGTGACGTTGGCCTCCGAAACCGGTGCACGGAAAGAGCAACAGTACCGGAGGGATTCGTGACAGAGAGGTTAAGGAAACCCTGTGTAAGCTACAAAACTTATGCAACTGCTAAGGCAGCATTTTCCCAACTCGGTCCTGGTGATCCCAGGTATCATCTCTTCAACCACTTACAATAGATTCTCCTTGCACACAGGAACATGGATGCTTCCCAAATGGCTTCTTATCCCCTATGTAGTACACTACTTTGGACCAGGGCCCACAGTGAACTACATAGAGAATAGCTCAGGGCCACAAAGGTAATATGGACCCTTGTCTAAAGTAGCTCACTACAAAGGGAATAGGCGGTCAGTTGGGACGCAGTCAGGTACAGTATTAGATGAACAGATGTTGAAATCTCACCTTCTGAAGTCTTCAGTTGTAGCTTCACTTCTTCAGAGATCTTCAAAGGTCTTCACTGGGTCTCTCTCTGTCCTGCCTGTGAGTTGAGTTCTACCTCTCCCTCAACTCCTATTTAAGGACCCGTCCAGTCAGACCCCTCCCTCTATTTTTCCTATATGTTAGCAAACAATTCAATTAAAACACGCCCATTCATAAGAATTTGTAAGATACTTATTTGCATAAATGGACAGAAACCAGTCTCAAAATCAATCAATCAATAGCGTTTATTCTCGAGAGTACTGATCATATTACAATTTACATCAGGTTATATAATAATAATGACGTGATAGGTTTTAAAATGTCCTTCCTCCTCTCGGATACAATGGCAATACTGTTCACAGCTTCCTTATTGTCTGCCACCTGTTAAACAATCTACAACCAGCCCAAGGTTTCTCCCCTCCCTGGGTAGAGACAGAATGTCCTGTAAGGAACGCATCATTCCAGCCTGTCTGATGATAACTCCATTCTTTCTAACAAGGAACGCATCATTCCAGCCTGTCTGATGACGACTCCATTCTTTCTAACAAGGAACGCATCATTCCAGCCTGTCTGATGATAACTCCATTCTTTCTAACAAGGAACGCATCATTCCAGCCTGTCTGATGATAACTCCATTCTTTCTAACAAGGAACGCATCATTCCAGCCTGTCTGATGATAACTCCATTCTTTCTAACAAGGAACGCATCATTCCAGCCTGTCTGATGACGACTCCATTCTTTCTAACAAGGAACACATCATTCCAGCCTGTCTGATGATAACTCCATTCTTTCTAACAAGGAACAGACAGTCCTTGTTCCAATTCTTGATTAAAATTACACACATTATATTCAGCATTATGATTATAATAAGTTTCATTCATCCATACAGTAACATAGTAGTATTCTGTTTAGTTATAATTAAGTTATAATAAGTCAAATGTATACATATTTTAGTCATTATTCATAAAAGTCCCGTAACATATCCACCCTATGACTAAATATTATGAAGATGTAGTCTGAAGTGCATTACAATGTCTTGGAAACACAATGACATTTCAGAAGGAGATAAATAATGAGCAGGAAAACCTCTTGTCATCATTGTGATGTCACCAGCTAACTCTGGAATTTTTAATTCATTTGAATGAACTGTGTTCTATTTGAATTAAGTGCCAACCCTGCTGTCTGTCTGTTAGCTAATGATGAGCTTTATTCACCCCAAATCACTGTATCAGAGATGGGCCACTACACCCCTTAGGGACCCACCAAGGCTGTCACAAATGGCTCCCTATCGCCTATGATATTGTGCCCTACTTTTGACCAGGGCCCATATGACTTTGGTCAAAAGTAGGGCACTATAAAGATAGGAAGTTGTGATTTGTAATGCTACCCATGTAATTGAGTACATATGTTACTGTGTTACAGTGTTGCTGTTTGTAACCTTATTTTACAATGAATTTAAAGAATCGACTTGTATTTTTTTCCAGAGTTTCCTGGTCTTTGCATTAACAAGATAATAATTTCCAGCACCCTTCAGACCGTTGAAAATGCAAGACAGGGAGAGGAGTACAGGCACAGCCTGCCCCACCACTCCCAATCATTCTCGGGTAGCGGTGGCTAATGTTAGCAGAAGTTTGTAGGAAGTTGGTTGGTTTCTAATATTCTTAAATATCCTCCTGATTTCAGTTGATGTGACACAACCATCAATGTAACATGTAGAGAATCACTGTACCATCTAAACCACTGTAATGTATATTTCCAATAACCAAAAATGTCAAAGAGTAAGGTTAGAGAGACCATAGTGCACATAGAATAGAATAGATCTACAACTTATTGACTCACTTCCCATGGGAATGACAGATCTATAACGTGACTTTCTATCTGAAATGAGTCCAGTCATACACCAAACTACATAATGGACCTATCGAAGAAAACGTAATGTAACTTGTATTATCCAGGCTTCTAATATGCATCAATAAAATAGATATTCCTAACATCACACCTTGTAAGGCTGCCGGTCCGGTCCAGCCAGCACGGAACGTTGAAATAGAACAGGAATGACTGTCGAATTCTACAACGTCTTCATTCTATTCATTCTATTACAGGTGAGGTGAAGGGTCAATGTCTTAAGGCTGAAGGGCTGGAAGGGAGATATGTAGTAGGACCAGGGTTGTGTTGTTAGGAGAGGGGGGAGAGGAGAAGAGGAGAGGGAAGGAGGAGAGGTGATGGGTCAATGTCTTAAGGCTGATGTATTGGAGGAGAAATATGTTGTAGGACCAGCAGCATTCCTTTATGAGGAGATGAGGGGATGTGAGGCGGAGAGAAGGGGGGAGGGTGATTAGCTAGCATCCCTTTCTTTGTGAAGGTGAAGCCTCTCTCTCACCACACCATGTCATCAAAATGACTTTCTGTATTTCTGGAGGAACAATACAATGGAATAGATGGATGGAGTCTGAAGTGACGTGGTACAAGAAAATAAGATATGAGACAAATGTGTGGATGAGAAGAGGGGAGAGAAGAGAGAGAGGGGGAAGGGAGAAGAGAGAGAGAAAGAGAGAGTGGAGGGGAGAGAAGAGAGTTAGAGGGTAGGGGAAAGGAGTTTCTGTATTTATGGAAGAACAGGACAGTGGAATAGATGGATGGGTTTTTAAACGAATCTATTATGGGTCAACATGTACATTTTGTGGTTTGTTCGTTATGTTCTCCTGTCTCTTAGTGAATCCTGACCAGTGGTGTTATATTCTCCTGTCTCTTAGTGAATCCTGATCAGTGGTGTTATGTTCTCCTGTCTCTTAGTGAATCCTGACCAGTGGTGTTATATTCTCCTGTCTCTTAGTGAATCCTGACCATGGTGTTATGTTCTCCTGTCTCTTAGTGAATCCTGACCATGGTGTTATATTCTCCTGTCTCTTAGTGAATCCTGACCAGTGGTGTTATATTCTCCTGTCTCTTAGTGAATCCTGACCATGGTGTTATGTTCTCCTGTCTCTTAGTGAATCCTGACCATGGTGTTATGTTCTCCTGTCTCTTAGTGAATCCTGACCAGTGGTGTTATATTCTCCTGTCTCTTAGTGAATCCTGACCAGTGGTGTTATGTTCTCCTGTCTCTTAGTGAATCCTGACCATGGTGTTATGTTCTCCTGTCTCTTAGTGAATCCTGACCAGTGGTGTTATGTTCTCCTGTCTCTTAGTGAATCCTGACCATGGTGTTATGTTCTCCTGTCTCTTAGTGAATCCTGACCAGTGGTGTTATATTCTCCTGTCTCTTAGTGAATCCTGACCAGTGGTGTTATATTCTCCTGTCTCTTAGTGAATCCTGACCATGGTGTTATGTTCTCCTGTCTCTTAGTGAATCCTGACCAGTGGTGTTATGTTCTCCTGTCTCTTAGTGAATCCTGACCAGTGGTGTTATGTTCTCCTGTCTCTTAGTGAATCCTGACCATGGTGTTATGTTCTCCTGTCTCTTAGTGAATCCTGACCAGTGGTGTTATGTTCTCCTGTCTCTTAGTGAATCCTGACCATGGTGTTATATTCTCCTGTCTCTTAGTGAATCCTGACCATGGTGTTATATTCTCCTGTCTCTTAGTGAATCCTGACCAGTGGTGTTATGTTCTCCTGTCTCTTAGTGAATCCTGACCATGGTGTTATGTTCTCCTGTCTCTTAGTGAATCCTGACCAGTGGTGTTATGTTCTCGTGTCTCTTAGTGAATCCTGACCAGTGGTGTTATGTTCTCGTGTCTCTTAGTGAATCCTGACCAGTGGTGTTATGTTCTCCTGTCTCTTAGTGAATCCTGACCATGGTGTTATATTCTCCTGTCTCTTAGTGAATCCTGACCAGTGGTGTTATGTTCTCCTGTCTCTTAGTGAATCCTGACCATGGTGTTATGTTCTCCTGTCTCTTAGTGAATCCTGACCAGTGGTGTTATGTTCTCCTGTCTCTTAGTGAATCCTGACCATGGTGTTATGTTCTCCTGTCTCTTAGTGAATCCTGACCAGTGGTGTTATGTTCTCCTGTCTCTTAGTGAATCCTGACCAGTGGTGTTATGTTCTCCTGTCTCTTAGTGAATCCTGACCATGGTGTTATGTTCTCCTGTCTCTTAGTGAATCCTGACCATGGTGTTATGTTCTCCTGTCTCTTAGTGAATCCTGACCAGTGGTGTTATGTTCTCCTGTCTCTTAGTGAATCCTGACCATGGTGTTATGTTCTCCTGTCTCTTAGTGAATCCTGACCATGGTGTTATGTTCTCCTGTCTCTTAGTGAATCCTGACCAGTGGTGTTATGTTCTCCTGTCTCTTAGTGAATCCTGACCAGTGGTGTTATATTCTCCTGTCTCTTAGTGAATCCTGACCAGTGGTGTTATATTCTCCTGTCTCTTAGTGAATCCTGACCATGGTGTTATGTTCTCCTGTCTCTTAGTGAATCCTGACCAGTGGTGTTATATTCTCCTGTCTCTTAGTGAATCCTGACCATGGTGTTATGTTCTCCTGTCTCTTAGTGAATCCTGACCAGTGGTGTTATGTTCTCCTGTCTCTTAGTGAATCCTGACCAGTGGTGTTATATTCTCCTGTCTCTTAGTGAATCCTGACCAGTGGTGTTATGTTCTCCTGTCTCTTAGTGAATCCTGACCATGGTGTTATGTTCTCCTGTCTCTTAGTGAATCCTGACCATGGTGTTATATTCTCCTGTCTCTTAGTGAATCCTGACCAGTGGTGTTATATTCTCCTGTCTCTTAGTGAATCCTGACCATGGTGTTATATTCTCCTGTCTCTTAGTGAATCCTGACCAGTGGTGTTATATTCTCCTGTCTCTTAGTGAATCCTGACCATGGTGTTATGTTCTCCTGTCTCTTAGTGAATCCTGACCATGGTGTTATATTCTCCTGTCTCTTAGTGAATCCTGACCAGTGGTGTTATGTTCTCCTGTCTCTTAGTGAATCCTGACCAGTGGTGTTATGTTCTCCTGTCTCTTAGTGAATCCTGACCATGGTGTTATGTTCTCCTGTCTCTTAGTGAATCCTGACCAGTGGTGTTATATTCTCCTGTCTCTTAGTGAATCCTGACCATGGTGTTATATTCTCCTGTCTCTTAGTGAATCCTGACCATGGTGTTATGTTCTCCTGTCTCTTAGTGAATCCTGACCAGTGGTGTTATATTCTCCTGTCTCTTAGTGAATCCTGACCATGGTGTTATATTCTCCTGTCTCTTAGTGAATCCTGACCAGTGGTGTTATGTTCTCCTGTCTCTTAGTGAATCCTGACCAGTGGTGTTATATTCTCCTGTCTCTTAGTGAATCCTGACCATGGTGTTATGTTCTCCTGTCTCTTAGTGAATCCTGACCATGGTGTTATATTCTCCTGTCTCTTAGTGAATCCTGACCAGTGGTGTTATGTTCTCCTGTCTCTTAGTGAATCCTGACCAGTGGTGTTATGTTCTCCTGTCTCTTAGTGAATCCTGACCAGTGGTGTTATGTTCTCCTGTCTCTTAGTGAATCCTGACCAGTGGTGTTATATTCTCCTGTCTCTTAGTGAATCCTGACCATGGTGTTATGTTCTCCTGTCTCTTAGTGAATCCTGACCATGGTGTTATGTTCTCCTGTCTCTTAGTGAATCCTGACCAGTGGTGTTATGTTCTCCTGTCTCTTAGTGAATCCTGACCAGTGGTGTTATATTCTCCTGTCTCTTAGTGAATCCTGACCATGGTGTTATATTCTCCTGTCTCTTAGTGAATCCTGACCATGGTGTTATATTCTCCTGTCTCTTAGTGAATCCTGACCAGTGGTGTTATGTTCTCCTGTCTCTTAGTGAATCCTGACCAGTGGTGTTATGTTCTCCTGTCTCTTAGTGAATCCTGACCATGGTGTTATGTTCTCCTGTCTCTTAGTGAATCCTGACCATGGTGTTATGTTCTCCTGTCTCTTAGTGAATCCTGACTAGTGGTGTTATGTTCTCCTGTCTCTTAGTGAATCCTGACCATGGTGTTATATTCTCCTGTCTCTTAGTGAATCCTGACCAGTGGTGTTATGTTCTCCTGTCTCTTAGTGAATCCTGACCAGTGGTGTTATATTCTCCTGTCTCTTAGTGAATCCTGACCATGGTGTTATGTTCTCCTGTCTCTTAGTGAATCCTGACCAGTGGTGTTATGTTCTCCTGTCTCTTAGTGAATCCTGACCAGTGGTGTTATGTTCTCCTGTCTCTTAGTGAATCCTGACCAGTGGTGTTATATTCTCCTGTCTCTTAGTGAATCCTGACCAGTGGTGTTATATTCTCCTGTCTCTTAGTGAATCCTGACCAGTGGTGTTATATTCTCCTGTCTCTTAGTGAATCCTGACCATGGTGTTATATTCTCCTGTCTCTTAGTGAATCCTGACCAGTGGTGTTATGTTCTCCTGTCTCTTAGTGAATCCTGACCATGGTGTTATGTTCTCCTGTCTCTTAGTGAATCCTGACCAGTGGTGTTATGTTCTCCTGTCTCTTAGTGAATCCTGACCAGTGGTGTTATGTTCTCCTGTCTCTTAGTGAATCCTGACCAGTGGTGTTATGTTCTCCTGTCTCTTAGTGAATCCTGACCAGTGGTGTTATATTCTCCTGTCTCTTAGTGAATCCTGACCAGTGGTGTTATGTTCTCCTGTCTCTTAGTGAATCCTGACCAGTGGTGTTATATTCTCCTGTCTCTTAGTGAATCCTGACCAGTGGTGTTATGTTCTCCTGTCTCTTAGTGAATCCTGACCAGTGGTGTTATATTCTCCTGTCTCTTAGTGAATCCTGACCAGTGGTGTTATGTTCTCCTGTCTCTTAGTGAATCCTGACCAGTGGTGTTATGTTCTCCTGTCTCTTAATGAATCCTGACCATGGTGTTATGTTCTCCTGTCTCTTAGTGAATCCTGACCAGTGGTGTTATGTTCTCCTGTCTCTTAGTGAATCCTGACCATGGTGTTATATTCTCCTGTCTCTTAGTGAATCCTGACCAGTGGTGTTATGTTCTCCTGTCTCTTAGTGAATCCTGACCAGTGGTGTTATATTCTCCTGTCTCTTAGTGAATCCTGACCATGGTGTTATGTTCTCCTGTCTCTTAGTGAATCCTGACCAGTGGTGTTATGTTCTCCTGTCTCTTAGTGAATCCTGACCAGTGGTGTTATGTTCTCCTGTCTCTTAGTGAATCCTGACCAGTGGTGTTATGTTCTCCTGTCTCTTAGTGAATCCTGACCATGGTGTTATGTTCTCCTGTCTCTTAGTGAATCCTGACCAGTGGTGTTATGTTCTCCTGTCTCTTAGTGAATCCTGACCAGTGGTGTTATATTCTCCTGTCTCTTAGTGAATCCTGACCATGGTGTTATGTTCTCCTGTCTCTTAGTGAATCCTGACCAGTGGTGTTATGTTCTCCTGTCTCTTAGTGAATCCTGACCATGGTGTTATGTTCTCCTGTCTCTTAGTGAATCCTGACCAGTGGTGTTATGTTCTCCTGTCTCTTAGTGAATCCTGACCATGGAGTTATGTTCTCCTGTCTCTTAGTGAATCCTGACCAGTGGTGTTATGTTCTCCTGTCTCTTAGTGAATCCTGACCATGGTGTTATGTTCTCCTGTCTCTTAGTGAATCCTGACCAGTGGTGTTATGTTCTCCTGTCTCTTAGTGAATCCTGACCATGGTGTTATGTTCTCCTGTCTCTTAGTGAATCCTGACCAGTGGTGTTATGTTCTCCTGTCTCTTAGTGAATCCTGACCAGTGGTGTTATATTCTCCTGTCTCTTAGTGAATCCTGACCAGTGGTGTTATGTTCTCCTGTCTCTTAGTGAATCCTGACCAGTGGTGTTATGTTCTCCTGTCTCTTAGTGAATCCTGACCAGTGGTGTTATGTTCTCCTTTCTCTTAGTGAATCCTGACCAGTGGTGTTATGTTCTCCTGTCTCTTAGTGAATCCTGACCAGTGGTGTTATGTTCTCCTGTCTCTTAGTGAATCCTGACCAGTGGTGTTATGTTCTCCTGTCTCTTAGTGAATCCTGACCATGGTGTTATGTTCTCCTGTCTCTTAGTGAATCCTGACCAGTGGTGTTATGTTCTCCTGTCTCTTAGTGAATCCTGACCAGTGGTGTTATGTTCTCCTGTCTCTTAGTGAATCCTGACCAGTGGTGTTATATTCTCCTGTCTCTTAGTGAATCCTGACCATGGTGTTATGTTCTCCTGTCTCTTAGTGAATCCTGACCATGGTGTTATGTTCTCCTGTCTCTTAGTGAATCCTGACCATGGTGTTATATTCTCCTGTCTCTTAGTGAATCCTGACCAGTGGTGTTATGTTCTCCTGTCTCTTAGTGAATCCTGACCAGTGGTGTTATGTTCTCCTGTCTATTAGTGAATCCTGACCATGGTGTTATGTTCTCCTGTCTCTTAGTGAATCCTGACCAGTGGTGTTATATTCTCCTGTCTCTTAGTGAATCCTAACCAGTGGTGTTATGTTCTCCTGTCTCTTAGTGAATCCTGACCAGTGGTGTTATGTTCTCCTGTCTCTTAGTGAATCCTGACCAGTGGTGTTATGTTCTCCTGTCTCTTAGTGAATCCTGACCAGTGGTGTTATATTCTCCTGTCTCTTAGTGAATCCTGACCAGTGGTGTTATGTTCTCCTGTCTCTTAGTGAATCCTGACCAGTGGTGTTATATTCTCCTGTCTCTTAGTGAATCCTGACCAGTGGTGTTATGTTCTCCTGTCTCTTAGTGAATCCTGACCATGGTGTTATGTTCTCCTGTCTCTTAGTGAATCCTGACCATGGTGTTATATTCTCCTGTCTCTTAGTGAATCCTGACCAGTGGTGTTATGTTCTCCTGTCTCTTAGTGAATCCTGACCAGTGGTGTTATATTCTCCTGTCTCTTAGTGAATCCTGACCATGGTGTTATGTTCTCCTGTCTCTTAGTGAATCCTGACCAGTGGTGTTATATTCTCCTGTCTCTTAGTGAATCCTGACCAGTGGTGTTATGTTCTCCTGTCTCTTAGTGAATCCTGACCAGTGGTGTTATGTTCTCCTGTCTCTTAGTGAATCCTGACCAGTGGTGTTATATTCTCCTGTCTCTTAGTGAATCCTGACCAGTGGTGTTATATTCTCCTGTCTCTTAGTGAATCCTGACCAGTGGTGTTATGTTCTCCTGTCTCTTAGTGAATCCTGACCAGTGGTGTTATGTTCTCCTGTCTCTTAGTGAATCCTGACCATGGTGTTATATTCTCCTGTCTCTTAGTGAATCCTGACCATGGTGTAATATTCTCCTGTCTCTTAGTGAATCCTGACCAGTGGTGTTATATTCTCCTGTCTCTTAGTGAATCCTGACCAGTGGTGTTATGTTCTCCTGTCTCTTAGTGAATCCTGACCAGTGGTGTTATGTTCTCCTGTCTCTTAGTGAATCCTGACCAGTGGTGTTATGTTCTCCTGTCTCTTAGTGAATCCTGACCAGTGGTGTTATGTTCTCCTGTCTCTTAGTGAATCCTGACCAGTGGTGTTATATTCTCCTGTCTCTTAGTGAATCCTGACCAGTGGTGTTATGTTCTCCTGTCTCTTAGTGAATCCTGACCATGGTGTTATGTTCTCCTGCCTCTTAGTGAATCCTGACCAGTGGTGTTATGTTCTCCTGTCTCTTAGTGAATCCTGACCATGGTGTTATGTTCTCCTGTCTCTTAGTGAATCCTGACCAGTGGTGTTATGTTCTCCTGTCTCTTAGTGAATCCTGACCATGGTGTTATGTTCTCCTGTCTCTTAGTGAATCCTGACCAGTGGTGTTATGTTCTCCTGTCTCTTAGTGAATCCTGACCAGTGGTGTTATGTTCTCCTGTCTCTTAGTGAATCCTGACCATGGTGTTATGTTCTCCTGTCTCTTAGTGAATCCTGACCAGTGGTGTTATGTTCTCCTCCTGATTGACCTTTAGCAGCATCTTCACCACTCTCTCAAACGGCTAACTCCACCCTCTCGCGGAACAGGCCGAGAAACAAACTACACCAGCTCGCAGTCAACTCAGTGTATTTGAGAGATGCCGGAGAAAAGGCAATTTTAAAACCGTCCTGAGACTGCTGCATAGTCTACAGATATCCCTCAAACAAACAAAAAACGACTCTAATAGAATGAGTGGTAAAAAGTCGCTTATAGAGAGTGTTTAATTTGTAAATCAGGAGGTCCCTGAACACACAGATAGTAGGCCTAGTAGTCTACTATCTATGGTGGTGAAATGGACAGCATTTTAGACTTCACTGCAGTGTCATGACGTGGCCCTCTTTGGGGATAGCGAGTACCATCCCCTTGTCTCTGCACCATCTCTCTCTCTCACCACCTCTCTCTTCCCCCTACACCCAGGCTCTGTTATCGCAGGTCATACATTCCTAGAGGAGTCTCTCTCCTCAGGGCCATGCTGTATAGACAGAGAGGTTTCACAGGAGAACAAAGGAACCTCTTCTCCATCATAGAACTGGGGGAACTGAACAATGTCCATGTTTTGGAGAATGTGTACACGGTCGGGGGAGAACACGGCAAAACTCCCGAAAAATTTTCAGTAATCTGATGAAACTATATTGAAAAAACATACTTTACCATGATATGGTCACATGCCTCTTGACATCCAGGGGAAGGTGTATGAAGTGCACGTATACTCTTACGTATCATGCCCATGTATAGGCAGGAAGTAGAACAGAGCATCGATTTCAGACTTTCCACTTCCTGGTCAGGAAGTTTGTGCCAAATGAGTTCTGTTTGACTCACAGATATAATTCAAACGGTTTTAGAAACTAGAGAGTGTTTTCTATCCAATAGTAATAATAATATGCATATTGTACGAGCAAGAATTGAGTACGAGGCCGTTTGAAATGGGCACCTTTAATCAGAGCTACTCAATACTGCCCCTGCAGCCATAAAAAGTTATACATAAATCTTCAATAATGTTTCAACCGGAGAATTCCTTTGTCTTTAGAAATGCATTGGAACGCAGCTAACTCTCACGGGAGCGCGCCTGAGTGAGCTCATGGCCTTCTGGCAGACCCCTTACTCAATCAGCTCTTATTCTCTCTTCCTTCACAGTAGAAGCCTGAAACAAGGTTCTAAAGACTGTTGACATCTAGTGGATGCCTTAGGAAGTGCAATCAGACCAAATTTCCACTGTATATTGGATAGGCAAAGACTTGAAAACCTACAAACCTCAGATTTCCCACTTCCTGGTTGGATTCTTTCTCAGGTTTTTGCCTGCCAAATGAGTTCTGTTATACTCACAGACATCATTCAAACAGTTTTAGAAACTTCAAAGTGTTTTCTATCCAAATCTACTAATAATATAATTCATATTCTAGCTTCTGGGCCTGAGTAGCAGGCAGTTTACTCTGGGCACCTCTGGGCACCTTATTCATCCAAGCTACTCAATACTGCCCCCAGCCATAAGAAGTTATTAACTGACTTGCCTAGTAAAATGTAGGTTATCAATTACCAGCTGATATAGGTATTACCGTGATGTCGGATCAAGAAACAAAAGCATTTCACCCGCTAAACAGATGTGACCAGATTTGATAGCCCACCCTCTTTTCCCTATGTCAATCACGTTTTTAGAAGGCTTGCTGACAATTTGTGATGAAATGCAGGGGGGGGGGGGGGGGGGGGAATCAGAGCCTCTGCCACCTGAAAAGGTCTATGCACAGTCTGTATCTGACACCTTAGAAGGCTGAGCTGATAAGTCTCTCGTGTGTTTTCATACAATACATGCAACACTTCGGTGAAGTCTAAATGTGACTCACTCTACGTCAGCCATTAAAATAATATTGTATGATTCTTGATAGTGTATTTGCTGCCATTTGTATTTGACAAGTTCCAGGTAGAACATACAGGAATCTGATTAGATTCTTATACTATACATCTTTTCCATGTTGAAGTCCCCCCCCCCCCCCCCAACATACAGATCTAGAATCAGCTTCCTCTCCCCCAATCCTAACCTTAACCATTAGTGGGGGAAATGCAAAACTGACCCCAGATCAGCATCTATGGGTAACGTCACTATATACCGCCTGTCTTGCCACTGTTCCCTGGGCTCCGAAGACATGGATGTCAATTATGGCAGCCCCCCGCTCTCTGATTCAGAGGGGTTGGTTAAATGCAGGAAGACACATTTCAGTTGAATGACTAGGTTGTAACACTGACTAGGTATCCCCCTTTCCCTTTCCCTTTCCCAGTCATGTCAAGGTTTTCAGGGTTCTTTGCCTTTGCCTTTCCCTTTCCCTTTCCCTTTCCCTTTCCCTTTCCCAGTCATGTCAAGGTTTTCAGGGTTCTTTGCCTTCTCTCTGCTTCCATCTAGTGGTTGTTGTGAACAGCATCGGTTTGTGATAAAACAATCAAATCACTCACACAGACAAAGTCTTGAATCAATGCTTTATTTCTGTGTCACGTTTGTACCAAGAAAACAAGGGTTGAAGGTCAAGGTCAACAAGGAAGTGATGTCATCAGTGGTGGACGACCCTGGTCCTGTGCAGAGTTTAGAGCCATCCCAGCACTAACTAACAGACTGGCTACAGCTGATCAACTAATCATCAAACCTTGACTATAGCTGTTAACGGGTATGTTAGTGCTGGGTTGGAACTAATCCCTGCACCCCCTGTGGGTCCCATGGACCAGGATTAAGAGGAGTGATCGTAACCATTATATATATATATATTACATAGGCTTGTCTCCCAAATGGCACCCTATATAGTGCACAACTTTTGACATAGGGCTCTGGTCAACGGTAGTGCACTACGTAGGGTATAGGTCAACACTAGTGCACTACGGAGGGGATAGGGTGCTATCTAAGGGGCAGACAGAGTAGAACCTAAAGACCTAAACTGAGAAAGTGACCTACTATATCGTATAGGTCAACCCACTTCTCAGCTGTCCATCTTTGATTTCCACCAATCAGAGTTGATGTCAGAGTGATTAGAAGGACAATAGAGTGCTGAGTACCGAACGCTTTTCAGAAGACAATGTCGAGGTCCCCCGCGCGCCGTCGAAGACAAAGAAATCCCTGACCTGTCACTCCAAAAGCTCTTGTTCGGCCTCAGATTAAGATAGACACCCCATTCCAACCATCACTGCCTGTTGACATCTAGTGGAAGGCGTATGAAGTGCATACATATCGATAAATAAAAGCCAGTTGAATAGGCAGGCCCTGAAACAGAGCCTCGTTTTCAGATTTTTCACTTCCTATATGGAAGTTTGCTGCCAAATGAGTTCTGTTTCACTCACAGATATAATTCAAACAGTTTTAGAAACTTCAGAGTGTTTTCTATCCAATAGTAATAATAATATGCATATTGTATGATCTAGAACAGAGTACGAGGCCGTTTAATTTGGGCACGATTTTTTCCAAAGTGAAAACAGCGCCCCCCCTATTGACAAGATTAAGACGGAGATAAACTAGTATCTTTAAAAGAATGTTTAAAAAAAAAATTGTTGCGATGGTCAATATTTGGTTGAGAGTCCAGAAGACAAATTCTCAGCTAGGCTGGCCGACTGACTAATAGATGAAATGTCTTTGTTAATTGCTTGGCTATTACACAGCTCCGAGGAGGATCAGTTTCTACAGGCGTTGGTCTTGCTGAAGACTGTTCGTTTCCCTCCTACCTGGATTGGCGGATTTTATTCTGTTAAGGTGGGACCATTAAACGTACGGTGTTATATGGCCATTATTGCAAGGAACTCTGTTCCATCATCTTTCGCAAGTGAAAAGCAAACCTTGTTAAAAATGTGAGGTTTGGCATGTAGGCTACCTGTAATTTGTTTATATAGTTCTGTCTGAGTTGTGTGATGTTCTAATGTGATTTTGTGTGGACCCCAGGAAGAGTAGCTGCTTTTTTTTAACAGATACTCAAATGGGTTCCTAATAAAATGTCAAGATTACCCAGGTGACAGGTAGCCTCGCCGTTAAGACCATGGGGCCATTAAAGGCAAGGTTGGTAGTTTGAATCCCAGAGCTCACAGCGTGAAATCTGACGTGCCCTTGAGCAACACCCTGAGCCTAATTGACCCTGTAAGTCATTCTAGATGAATCTACTAAATTACTTTAATGCATTTAACTGTCAACTTCAGTAGGAGGCTTTTATACACATGTAAAACGGTTCTAGTTAAGTATAAATGCGATCGAAGTAATATATTCCAGGCAGTCTGCTTGTAAGCATGTGTATGGGGTTTCTAGCTTCAAGTTGTAGACCAGTTATGGTCTTTGAAATGCATTGGGATGATTGAAAATGTGAGGAGTAGGCTCCACGTTCTTTACACAAGCATCAGTCGGTGTGTTGTGGTAGCTTAGTTTCAGGTCGTCGAAGAAAGACTACATTAAGTTTATTCTGAAACCCCACTTTTCCCCCCTCAGGACAGGCGGTGGTTCTGGAGCGATGGCTCCAACTTTGATCACCAGAACTGGGCAAAAGGAAGGCCTGACTCTGCTGGTGCCAGAGACACTTGTATTCATATCAACTTTGGAGGTACAGTAAGCCCAGTATCATTCACTGAGTCATCAAATTAAACTTTAAATAGTTAAATGACCTAGAATAATCTCTCATGTAGACCTTCCTACTGTAGTCTGTGTACAGCTGAATATTTCGGTTGTGTTTCGTCTTCAGGGGAACACCGCTGGAACAATGAATTATGTGTAATGAGCTTGCCCTCGGTGTGCTCCCTGAGACTCCTGCCTCTTCGTCAGACTATGCATTAAAAGCAGCAATGCTATTCCGTAGTTCTGCATCAATACTTCATGGTAACGTCATACTTTGTTGCTGTTAAATGAAGTCTCATTTACTACACAAATATTGAGGAATTGTTTGCAGCCAATAAAATGTGGACACTATTTTGTCTCATGAGTTATTGAACATGAATGATACGTTGTAGTTAGTATTCTTTCTTACTGGTCCCCTGTGGGACTCAAACCCACAACCCTGATGTTGGAAGTGCCATGCTCGACTGTGCCCCCAGGACATAACTGTCGTTGTGCTTAACTTTTTGTAAATGTTTACCTGCGAAATGACGCAGTATGTTTAGGATACTGAAGGTTCAAAACACATGTTTAACCTGTCATGAAGGTTATTTTGTTTAAATGTTTGTTTCTTAAGTTGCGTTTTAAAGAACAATGTCATTATACCTGTCCTTTGTCACCACTCTAAAAATAGGTGGTTTTTATTCACATAGGCAAGTCCACTTGTTTACAATGACAACCTACTCTGGATGGCGCTAGGCTGATTGTGCGCTTCCTTTTGGGACTCAATCACGGCTGAATGTGCCACAGCCTGGATTTGAACCAGGTACTGTAGCGACTCTTGCACTGAGATGCAGTGCCTTTTACTGCTGTGCCACTCAGTCACAGGTTCCTGGAGTATCTTTTAGGGTTTCTTAAAATTGTAACTAGGGGGAACCCCTATGTTCAGAGAACCCCTTGTAAGTGATCCTTGAAGAAAAAATTAAATCATGAGGTGAAATGCCAGAGGAGCTTCAAGTCCAATGTTTTATATCTGGGGTGTTGATGTTCTCTATCCGTAGCCAGAATGCTCACCATGCACTGCAACATCAACCAGGATTCCAGTTACATTCATCAGTGGTGTAGGGAGGTTGAAGTCTGAACATTTTTATTATACAGATGAACAAAACAAGGGCACGACAGAATTCATACCTCGGTGAATGACTTTTGCTAAAAGTTCTCATACCTTGTCCATAATGTAGAGTCCTATAGGGTATTAACCTTTCTAGGACACACGTTTCCCCCCACAACATTCCGCTGAAAAGGCAGCGCGCGAAATTAAAAAATATTTTTTTGAAAATATTTTCACACCTTAACAAGTCCAATACAGCAAATGAAAGAAACATCTTGTTAATATACCCATGGTGTCTGATAATAAAAAATGTACAGCGAGATCAACATTTATGCTAGATCACCAAATCCAAAAAACACACAGCCATTTTTCCCAGCCAAAGATAGTCAAAGCCGAAATAGAGAAAATGAATCACTAATCTTCATCAGATGACACTCATAGGACATGTTAAACAATACATTTGTTTTGTTCGATAATGTGCATATTTATATCCACAAATCTCGGTTTACATTGGCGCTATGTTCAGAAATGCCTCCAAAATATCCGGAGTAATTAGAGCCACGTCAAATAACAAATATTCAAACTTTGATGAAAGATACATGTTTTACATATAATTAAAAATACACTTGTTCTTAATGCAACAGCTGTCAGATTTTTAAAAAACTTTAGGAAAAAGCTTACCATGCAATAATCTGAGACGGTGCTCAGAAATACACAACATTTCTCCGCCATGTTGGAGTCAACAAATTACATAAATATTCCCCTTGATCTTTCATCAGAATGCAGTGCCAGGAATCCTAGTTCCACAAATCGTTGATTTGTTTGATAATGTCCATTACTAGTGTCCAATTAGCTACTTTTGCTAGCACGTTTAGTTCACATGTCCAAACTCTTGCGACGGTCCAGTTGAACTCGGACGAAAACTTAAAAAAGTTATATTCCAGGTCGAATAAACTGGTCAAATTAAGTGGAGAATCAATCTTCAGGATGTTATATATCTCCAATAACGTTCCAACCGGAGCGTTCGTTTTTGTCTACAGAGCAATGGAACACATGGCCATATCATGACTAGTGCGCGTGACCAGGAACTAGCATTCTGCCAGACCACTGACTCAAATAGCTGCCATCCGGCCCCACATCACACTAGAGGCTTCCTTCCACGTTCTACTGACTGTTGACATCTAGTGGAAGGCGTAGGAAGTGCCGTCAGATCCATATCTTACTGGGATGTGAATAGACAATGAGTTTAACATCAACCAGCCCCAGAATTTCCACTTCCTGTTTGGAATTTTGCCTGCCATATGAGTTCTGTTATAATCACAGACATAATTCAAACAGTTTTAGAAACTTCAGAGTGTTTTCTATCCAATAGTAATAATACTATGCATATATTAGCATCTGGGACAGAGTAGGAGGCAGTTCACTATGGGCACACGATTCATCCAAAGTGAAAATGCTGCCCCCTATCCCTAAAAAGTTAATTGAAGAGGTAAGGGAGGATGAATGTGCTCTGCATAACATACCAATACCAATTGACGTACCTCGTCTGTATACCTGCGGACACAAGTCTTCTGCACGCAATACAGCTAACCTTATCCATTGAATTGTGTCCATGTTCTGTTTAAGATTGACACAGGAAAAGATGGTATCAAACAATATTTGTCATACAAGGGACAAACCTCACCTTCATCATTCCATTTTTCAGTTAAGAGCCTGCTTCTACTGTCCTTATCTAAATGTTTGTTGGGCAGGTAGGTTCCTGTAAGGACCCCCACCAGCTAAGGAGGTTCAATGATGAACCCCACCTATCTTATTCAACTGTAATCATGCATCTGCAACAAAGATAGCTCAGATGTGCGAGTGCCTTCTGAATCCTAGTCCAAGTACACTCTAAAAATGTGGGGTTCAACGAGATCTAAGGTCCGCAGTTCTTTTTAGAACCTTACGGTTCTTGGCACTGAAAATGCCCCCCAAAAGGTTCTTCCAAGAACCCCATAGAAGGTGGAAAGATCTAAAAAATATATATATCAGAAGACACTAATATGACCCCACCATCAATAGACACTAATATGACCCCACCATCAATACACTAATATGACCCCACCATCAATAGACACTAATATGACCCCACCATCAATACACTGATATGACCCCACCATCAATACACTGATATGACCCCACCATCAATACACTAATATGACCCCACCATCAATGACCCCACCATCAATAGACACTAATATGACCCCACCATCAATACACTAATATGACCCCACCATCAATACACTAATATGACCCCACCATCAATAGACACTAATATGACCCCACCATCAATACACTAATATGACCCCACCATCAATAGACACTAATATGACCCCACCATCAATACACTAATATGACCCCACCATCAATAGACACTAATATGACCCCACCATCAATAGACTAATATGACCCCACCATCAATAGACACTAATATGACCCCACCATCAATAGATACTAATATGACCCCACCATCAATACACTAATATGACCCCACCATCAATAGACTGATATGACCCCACCATCAATACACTAATATGACCCCACCATCAATATACTCATATGACCCCACCATCAATACACTGATATGACCCCACCATCAATACACTAATATGACCCCACCATCAATAGACACTAATATAACCCCACCATCAATACACTAATATGACCCCACCATCAATACACTGATATGACCCCACCATCAATACACTAATATGACCCCACCATCAATACACTGATATGACCCCACCATCAATACACTAATATGACCCCACCATCAATACACTGATATGACCCCACCATCAATACACTAATATGACCCCACCATCAATAGACACTAATATGACCCCACCATCAATAGACACTAATATAACCCCACCATCAATATACACTAATATGACCCCACCATCAATACACTAATTTAACCCCACCATCAATACACTGATATGACCCCACCATCAATAGACACTAATTTGACCCCACCATCAATAGACACTAATATGACCCCACCATCAATACACTAATTTGACCCCACCATCAATAGACACTGATATGACCCCACCATCAATACACTAATTTGACCCCACCATCAATAGACACTAATATGACCCCACCATCAATAGACACTAATATGACCCCACCATCAATACACTAATATGACCCCACCATCAATAGACACTAATATAACCCCACCATCAATACACTAATATGACCCCACCATCAATACACTGATATGACCCCACCATCAATAGACACTAATATAACCCCACCATCAATAGACACTAATATGACCCCACCATCAATAGACACTAATATAACCCCACCATCAATACACTAATATGACCCCACCATCAATACACTGATATGACCCCACCATCAATACACTAATATGACCCCACCATCAATACACTAATATGACCCCACCATCAATATACACTATGACCCCACCATCAATACACTAATATGACCCCACCATCAATACACTAATATGACCCCACCATCAATAGACTGATATGACCCCACCATCAATACACTAATTTGACCCCACCATCAATACACTAATATGACCCCACCATCAATAGACACTAATATGACCCCACCATCAATACACTAATATGACCCCACCATCAATAGACTAATATGACCCCACCATCAATAGACACTAATATGACCCCACCATCAATAGACACTAATATGACCCCACCATCAATACACTAATATTACCCCACCATCAATACACTAATATGACCCCACCATCAATACACTAATATGACCCCACCATCAATAGACACTAATATGACCCCACCATCAATACACTGATATGACCCCACCATCAATACACTGATATGACCCCACCATCAATACACTAATATGACCCCACCATCAATGACCCCACCATCAATAGACACTAATATGACCCCACCATCAATACACTAATATGACCCCACCATCAATACACTAATATGACCCCACCATCAATAGACACTAATATGACCCCACCATCAATACACTAATATGACCCCACCATCAATAGACACTAATATGACCCCACCATCAATACACTAATATGACCCCACCATCAATAGACACTAATATGACCCCACCATCAATAGATACTAATATGACCCCACCATCAATAGACACTAATATGACCCCACCATCAATAGATACTAATATGACCCCACCATCAATACACTAATATGACCCCACCATCAATAGACTGATATGACCCCACCATCAATACACTAATATGACCCCACCATCAATATACTCATATGACCCCACCATCAATACACTGATATGACCCCACCATCAATACACTAATATGACCCCACCATCAATAGACACTAATATAACCCCACCATCAATACACTAATATGACCCCACCATCAATACACTGATATGACCCCACCATCAATAGACACTAATATAACCCCACCATCAATATACACTAATATGACCCCACCATCAATACACTAATTTAACCCCACCATCAATACACTGATATGACCCCACCATCAATAGACACTAATTTGACCCCACCATCAATACACTAATATGACCCCACCATCAATACACTAATTTGACCCCACCATCAATAGACACTAATATGACCCCACCATCAATAGACACTAATATGACCCCACCATCAATACACTAATATGACCCCACCATCAATAGACACTAATATAACCCCACCATCAATACACTAATATGACCCCACCATCAATACACTGATATGACCCCACCATCAATAGACACTAATATAACCCCACCATCAATAGACACTAATATGACCCCACCATCAATAGACTGATATGACCCCACCATCAATACACTAATTTGACCCCACCATCAATACACTAATATGACCCCACCATCAATAGACACTAATATGACCCCACCATCAATACACTAATATGACCCCACCATCAATAGACTAATATGACCCCACCATCAATAGACACTAATATGACCCCACCATCAATAGACACTAATATGACCCCACCATCAATACACTAATATGACCCCACCATCAATACACTAATATGACCCCACCATCAATACACTAATATGACCCCACCATCAATAGACACTAATATGACCCCACCATCAATACACTGATATGACCCCACCATCAATACACTGATATGACCCCACCATCAATACACTAATATGACCCCACCATCAATGACCCCACCATCAATAGACACTAATATGACCCCACCATCAATACACTAATATGACCCCACCATCAATACACTAATATGACCCCACCATCAATAGACACTAATATGACCCCACCATCAATACACTAATATGACCCCACCATCAATAGACACTAATATGACCCCACCATCAATACACTAATATGACCCCACCATCAATAGACACTAATATGACCCCACCATCAATAGATACTAATATGACCCCACCATCAATAGACACTAATATGACCCCACCATCAATAGATACTAATATGACCCCACCATCAATACACTGATATGACCCCACCATCAATACACTAATATGACCCCACCATCAATATACTCATATGACCCCACCATCAATACACTGATATGACCCCACCATCAATACACTAATATGACCCCACCATCAATAGACACTAATATAACCCCACCATCAATACACTAATATGACCCCACCATCAATACACTGATATGTCCCCACCATCAATAGACACTAATATAACCCCACCATCAATATACACTAATATGACCCCACCATCAATACACTAATTTAACCCCACCATCAATACACTGATATGACCCCACCATCAATAGACACTAATTTGACCCCACCATCAATACACTAATATGACCCCACCATCAATACACTAATATGACCCCACCATCAATAGACACTAATATGACCCCACCATCAATAGACACTAATATGACCCCACCATCAATACACTAATTTGACCCCACCATCAATAGACACTAATATGACCCCACCATCAATAGACACTAATATGACCCCACCATCAATACACTAATATGACCCCACCATCAATAGACACTAATATAACCCCACCATCAATACACTAATATGACCCCACCATCAATACACTGATATGACCCCACCATCAATAGACACTAATATAACCCCACCATCAATAGACACTAATATGACCCCACCATCAATAGACACTAATATAACCCCACCATCAATACACTAATATGACCCCACCATCAATACACTGATATGACCCCACCATCAATACACTAATATGACCCCACCATCAATACACTAATATGACCCCACCATCAATATACACTATGACCCCACCATCAATACACTAATATGACCCCACCATCAATACACTAATATGACCCCACCATCAATAGACTGATATGACCCCACCATCAATACACTAATTTGACCCCACCATCAATACACTAATATGACCCCACCATCAATAGACACTAATATGACCCCACCATCAATACACTAATATGACCCCACCATCAATACACTAATATGACCCCACCATCAATACACTAATATGACCCCACCATCAATAGACTGATATGACCCCACCATCAATATACACTAATATGACCCCACCATCAATAGACTAATATGACCCCACCATCAATAGACACTAATATGACCCCACCATCAATAGACACTAATATGACCCCACCATCAATACACTAATATGACCCCACCATCAATAGACACTAATATGACCCCACCATCAATAGACACTAATATGACCCCACCATCAATACACTAATATGACCCCACCATCAATACACTAATATGACCCCACCATCAATATACACTAATATGACCCCACCATCAATACACTAATTTGACCCCACCATCAATACACTGATATGACCCCACCATCAATAGACACTAATTTGACCCCACCATCAATACACTAATATGACCCCACCATCAATACACTAATTTGACCCCACCATCAATAGACACTAATATGACCCCACCATCAATAGACACTAATATGACCCCACCATCAATAGACACTAATATGACCCCACCATCAATAGACACTAATATGACCCCACCATCAATAGACACTAATATGACCCCACCATCAATAGACACTAATATGACCCCACCGTCAAAAGATAATATGGCAGTTGTTTTTCCTGTACACACAAGCCTCACAAGACTCGTCTGAAGGTAGACCGGTACCAGTTTAAAAAATGAATAAACGTATACAGTTTATTAGGTACACCCATCTAGTACTGGGTTGGACCCCCCCCCCCCCCCCCCCCCACCCCCATTTCCTCCAGAAAAGCCTGAATTCTTCAGGGCTTGGAAACATTGCTCAATTGGTATCAAGGGGCTTAACGTGTACCAGGGAAACATCATTACACCTCCGCCACCAGCCTGTAACGTTGACACCAGGTAGGTTGTGGCCGTGGACTGATGCAGCTTACGCCAAATCCTGACTCTGCCATCAGCATGACGCAACAGGAACTAGGATTCATCGGGCCAGGCGATGTTTTCCACTCCTCAATTGTCCAGCTTGCATGATACCTGCCATTCTATTTCATCAACGAGCTGTTTTCACCATAAAGAACTGCCACTGACTGGATGTTTTTTGTTTGTCGCACCATTCCCCTTGCTTACTGGTGTATAAAATCGAGCACGCAGCCATGCAATCTCCATAGACAAACAGTGGCAGGAGAATTGCCTTACAGAAGAGCTCAGTGACTTTCAATGTGGCACCATCATAGGAAGCCACCTTTTCAACAAGTCAGTTTGTAAATGTAAGTGCTGTTATTGTGAAGTGGAAAAGCCCAACAGCGGCTCAGCCATGAAGTGGTACTTCACACAAGCTCACAGATTTGGATCGTCGAGTGCTGAAGCGCGTTTCCACTGCTAAGTATAAATCGTATGTCCTTGGTTGCAACACTCACTACCGAGTTTAGAACTGCCTCTGGAAGCAACGTCAGCACAATAACTGTTCGTCGGGAGCTTAAGAAATGGGTTTGCATGGCCGAGCAGCCGCACACAACCCTAAGATCACCATGCTCAATTGCAGGAGTCGACTGGAGCGGTGTGAAACTCACCGCAATTGGAGCAGTGGAAATGCGATCTCAGGAGTGATGAGTCACCATCTGGCAGTCCGACTGACGTATCTGGATTTGGCAGATGCCAGGAGAATGCGACCTGCCCGAATGCATAGTGCCAACTAAAGTTTGGTGGAGAAGGAATAAGGGTCTGGTGCTGTTGTTCTTGGTTTGGGCCCCTTAGTTCCAGTGAAGGGAAATCTTAATGCTACTGCGTACTATGACATTGTAGACGATTCTGTGCTTCCAATTTGTGGCATCAGTTTGGGGAAGGCCCTTTCCTGTTTCAGCATGACAATCCCCCCGTGCAGGTTTATACAGAAATGGTTTGATGAGATTGGTGTGGAAAAACTTGACTGGACTGCACAGAGCCCTGACCTCAACCCCATCGAATACTTTTGGGATAATTGGAACGCCAACTGTGAGCCAGGCCTAATCGCCTAAAATCAGTGCCCGACCTCACTAATGCTGTTGTGGCATAATGGAAGCACGTCCACCACAGCAATGTTCCGACATCTAGTGCAGAGCCTTCACATAAGAGTGGAGGCTGTTATAGCAAAGGGGGGACCAACTCCATGATTTTGGAATGAAATGTTTGACAAGCAGGTGCCCACATACTTTTGATCATGTGGTGTGCGTTTTAGTTATAAAATTAACTAGTTAGCAAATTATAGGCTGAACATTTACTTACCCCACTAAAGTTATTAATTTCACTTTTTGGATGTCCTGTTCAGAGGGCAATGATGTGAATCACCCATTCTAGCTAGCTAATACTGTACTGACCATGTTCAGGCAAGTTTCCTCCCTGCCTCCAAATATGGGTATGAACATGAAGTACCCTGAACATGAATAGATCATTCTGGCCCTAAAAGATCAGATGGCATCAACATGTAACACAACCAGGAGATATGAATCATCAAGTCATCCTACAACTTCTAATACATTTACTCATGAAGAGCAAAGATGAAGAGCATGTACTTTATTTTACAGGATGATATAATGCATGAAGCAAACAATGGAATGATTTAGTGAAATGTGAAGCTGTAGACTCAGTAAAGGGGTCTTTCATCCCTCTGTGGCCTGGAACAATTCTTCAGCCTCAGAGTAGCATGGTTCTGATTGTGGACTCTGCTGAACTCCTGTATGTATATTGGAATGACATTTCGATGTCTATGAAGGACCAAAGCTGCCATAATTACAATTAATGTATTAAGAGAAATCCACACAAAGGAAATACTGACAGATTTGATTCCACAGTCCAAGTCCTACAGTCAGAGTTAGGATGTGAATATTTGTAAACTCTTTCAGTTGTGTTCCGTGGGTGTCACTGAGTAGGCTGATGCCCCATATCATGGACCCAAGATCCACAGGCATTAGGAAGGCCTTGCCTGTGCACGTGACTAAACCCCACAACCCCCTTCTCAGCTGTCAATCTTTCTGATTTCCACCAATCAGAGTTGATGTCAGAATGATTAGAGGGACAATAGAGTGCTGAGTACCAGGCAGTTAACAAGTGTGGTAGACTACTAATGACCATCAGCAGCATCAGAGCTTGGAGAAGCCTAATTACTACATGGTCACGTGGAATTTGACTGCCTTCATGTCCTGTAACTGCCGGTGTGGTGGTAATACAGTCACCATAACAGTCCTACTCCTTCCTCCATTTCCCAGAAATGAACTGGTTCAGATACATTGTTCAGCATATCACACCAACAAGAAAGAAAGTAAATCAACAGTTTAATCTCTGGATTTCTTCATTTATTTGTATAGAATGTGAATCAGGTCCTGTAGTACAGTAAAGACAACTGTCAAAGTCTTCAACGTCTTCGTTCCAACTCCTTTCATCTCGGTCCACATCTACAATTACAGACACAACATAAACATTGACAACATCCAGAACCAGCTGCAAAGAAATAACATTTAGTGAATGAGTGAGAGTGTGTGTGTTTTTGTGTGTATATACATTGGTGGACAAATGGCTAGATGGTAGCAGTTGGTAGCAGTGCCTGGTGGAGTCTCAGTACCCGGGATCTTCTGTCCTGTTCTGGTGACACACCAACAGTAACCTACCAGAAAAATACATGTTAATAACCTGTTACATAGACAATATTTACACATTTTACTGTAACACATTGAATTTGTCACATTCAACTGAATTGGATAATTTACTGTGGGCTTGTATGTGTGTGCGTGTTAACCTGTAGAGCCTGAACATTGCTCAGGGGTGTATTGTCCAGCGGCGTCACACGTGGGGATGAAGGCTCCAATTGGGCCATTTAGCGCGGCATCTCTAGCACGCTCACAGGGGGTCTTGGGTCGTATCGTAGCATCTGGTTACAGGGAACATACATTGTAATGTGGACATAACATTGCAGGACAATATACATTTCTGGACATACATTCTGGAATCTTGGAGTGCGTCCACTATGGGCCCTATTCAGAAGTAGTTTATACGGAGGGTTCTGTAATGGAATGTCCCCTGAAAGGGTTCCATTTCAGATGCAACCTAGGTACTTCCTGTCTAAATATTGAAGTTCTGCTACTTGTTTAAAAGGCCTGTAGAGTCAAATTCCAGTTTTGTAGAAGAGCTGATGAAACTAAGACTGGAAATTGTATCAGTGTTATTTCCTGTTAGTTGCTAGACAATATAATCAAACAAACCATTCATATCAGAATACCTCAGTCCCGCATCTAGACACCAATATACATCTCTGGAACTAGAGGAGTGGCAGGTAGCCTGCTGTTTGAGAGTTGGGCCAGTAGTTCAAATCAGTGAGCTGACTAGTTGATATATCCGTCTATGTGCCCTTCAGCAAGGCACAACCTTCATTTCTCCAGTGTCAAGGTTGATAATGGCTGACCTCTCAGAGGGTGTCCCATGGAGAACCGGTTATGAATAGAAACACATTTCCAAATCACACCTGCGTATTAATACCTACATGTGTGAAGTAGGACAGAGCAACACCAACAAATGTTTTTATTAAAATGTAGGTGAGTAAGTGTGAGGTATGTCACGCTTACCTCCCAGAGCAAAAGCTGTGCTGACAAGCAGAATGATGGTGAATATCGCCATGGTGATCGTCTCCTGAGAGAGAAAGAGTGTAAGATTAGTTGAGCATTTTAAATCTGGAATGGCTGTGGGTACTAGAGGAGAGGTTAAGGAAACCAACTGTAAGGTGCAAAACTTAAGCAACTGCCAAAGCAGAAATTTTCTAAACCCAGTACTGAGGTAGTGGTGAGATTTTAATGGGTCTAGGAACGACAGATTTGTACCTTGTCAGCTCGGGGATTCGATCTTGCAACCTTTCAGTTACTAGTCCAACACTCTAACCACTAGCCCCCCGACACATAAACTACTGCAGCATAAATCACATATACAAAACACAGGGCTGAAACCCATTCAAAAGAGCGAGGAGTACCTCGAATAAATACACAGGAGGAGACCCGAAAACAGAAGCGCACAATGATACAACACGGGACGAGACCCGTAATCATCTATGCACAATACAAGTGGCACGAAAGCCAACACAACAAGGCACAGGTACTCACACAACCGACGGACATTGGAACAATAAATCGACAGCCCAATTGAGAACAAAGGGCACAAACATACAATTACTATTCAGGGGAGAATATGTGGACCAGGTGTGGGTAATGACACAGTTCAGTTCCTAGAGGCCGGTGACGTTGGCCTCCGAAGCCGGTGCACGGAAAGAGCAACAGTACCGGAGGGATCCGTGACAGAGAGGTTAAGGAAACCCTGTGTAAGCTACAAAACTTATGCAACTGCTAAGGCAGCATTTTCCCAACTCGGTCCTGGTGATCCCAGGTATCATCTCTTCAACCACTTACAATAGATTCTCCTTGCACACAGGAACATGGATGCTTCCCAAATGGCTTCTTATCCCCTATGTAGTGCACTACTTTGGACCAGGGCCCACAGTGAACTAAATAGAGAATAGCTCAGGGCCACAAAGATAATATGGACCCTTGTCTAAAGTAGCTCACTACAAAGGGAATAGGAGGTCAGTTGGGACGCAGACAGGTACAGTATTAGATGAACAGATGTTGAAATCTCACCTTCTGAAGTCTTCAGTTGTAGCTTCACTTCTTCAGAGATCTTCAAAGGTCTTCACTGGGTCTCTCTCTCTCTCTGTCCTGCCTGTGAGTTGAGTTCTACCTCTCCCTCAACTCCTATTTAAGGACCCGTCCAGTCAGACCCCTCCCTCTATTTTTCTCAATCTCTCATCCTTCAACCCTCCACATACTTTCTGTCCAGCCCAAAACCTGCTGGACCTGTCTATCTATTTGTTTGACAGGGTTGGGGTCAATTCAAAGAGAAGGTATTGAACTTTTGTAACACATTCATGTGCTGCATATTGGGTCACAATATGGTTATGAAGATACTTAATTCTACCTAATTGAAGCTGATGAAGATGTAGTCTGAAGTGCATTACAATGTCTTGGAAACACAATGACATTTCAGAAGGAGATAAATAATGAGCAGGAAAACCTCTTGTCATCATTGTGATGTCACCAGCTAACTCTGGAATTTTTAATTCATTTGAATGAACTGTGTTCTATTTGAATTAAGTGCCAACCCTGCTGTCTGTCTGTTAGCTAATGATGAGCTTTATTCACCCCAAATCACTGTATCAGAGATGGGCCACTACACCCCTTAGGGACCCACCAAGGCTGTCCCAAATGGCTCCCAATCGCCTATGATATTGTGCCCTACTTTTGACCAGGGCCCATATGACTTTGGTCAAAAGTAGGGCACTATAAAGATAGGAAGTTGTGATTTGTAATGCTACCCATGTAATTGAGTACATATGTTACTGTGTTACAGTGTTGCTGTTTGTAACCTTATTTTACAATGAATTTAAAGAATCGACTTGTATTTTTTTCCAGAGTTTCCTGGTCTTTGCATTAACAAGATAATAATTTCCAGCACCCTTCAGACCGTTGAAAATGCAAGACAGGGAGAGGAGTACAGGCACAGCCTGCCCCACCACTCCCAATCATTCTCGGGTAGCGGTGGCTAATGTTAGCAGAAGTTTGTAGGAAGTTGGTTGGTTTCTAATATTCTTAAATATCCTCCTGATTTCAGTTGATGTGACACAACAATCAATGTAACATGTAGAGAATCACTGTACCATCTAAACCACTGTAATGTATATTTCCAATAACCAAAAATGTCAAAGAGTAAGGTTAGAGAGACCATAGTGCACATAGAATAGAATAGATCTACAACTTATTGACTCACTTCCCATGGGAATGACAGATCTATAACGTGACTTTCTATCTGAAATGAGTCCAGTCATACATCCAAACTACATAATGGACCTATCGAAGAAAACGTAATGTAACTTGTATTATCCAGGCTTCTAATATGCATCAATAAAATAGATATTCCTAACATCACACCTTGTAAGGCTGCCGGTCCGGTCCAGCCAGCACGGAACGTTGAAATAGAACAGGAATGACTGTCGAATTCTACAACGTCTTCATTCTATTCATTCTATTACAGGTGAGGTGAAGGGTCAATGTCTTAAGGCTGAAGGGCTGGAAGGGAGATATGTAGTAGGACCAGGGTTGTGTTGTTAGGAGAGGGGGGAGAGGAGAAGAGGAGAGGGAAGGAGGAGAGGTGATGGGTCAATGTCTTAAGGCTGATGTATTGGAGGAGAAATATGTTGTAGGACCAGCAGCATTCCTTTATGAGGAGATGAGGGGATGTGAGGCGGAGAGAAGGGGGGAGGGTGATTAGCTAGCATCCCTTTCTTTGTGAAGGTGAAGCCTCTCTCTCTCACCACACCATGTCATCAAAATGACTTTCTGTATTTCTGGAGGAACAATACAATGAAATAGATGGATGGAGTCTGAAGTGACGTGGTACAAGAAAATAAGATATGAGACAAATGTGTGGATGAGAAGAGGGGAGAGAAGAGAGAGAGGGGGAAGGGAGAAGAGAGAGAGAAAGAGAGAGTGGAGGGGAGAGAAGAGAGTTAGAGGGTAGGGGAAAGGAGTTTCTGTATTTATGGAAGAACAGGACAGTGGAATAGATGGATGGGTTTTTAAACGAATCTATTATGGGTCAACATGTACATTTTGTGGTTTGTTCGTTATGTTCTCCTGTCTCTTAGTGAATCCTGACCATGGTGTTATATTCTCCTGTCTCTTAGTGAATCCTGACCAGTGGTGTTATGTTCTCCTGTCTCTTAGTGAATCCTGACCATGGTGTTAAGTTCTCCTGTCTCTTAGTGAATCCTGACCAGCGGGGTAATGTTCTCCTGTCTCTTAGTGAATCCTGACCAGTGGTGTTATGTTCTCCTGTCTCTTAGTGAATCCTGACCAGTGGTGTTATATTCTCCTGTCTCTTAGTGAATCCTGACCAGTGGTGTTATATTCTCCTGTCTCTTAGTGAATCCTGACCAGTGGTGTTATGTTCTCCTGTCTCTTAGTGAATCCTGACCAGTGGTGTTATGTTCTCCTGTCTCTTAGTGAATCCTGACCAGTGGTGTTATGTTCTCCTGTCTCTTAGTGAATCCTGACCATGGTGTTATGTTCTCCTGTCTCTTAGTGAATCCTGACCAGTGGTGTTATGTTCTCCTGTCTCTTAGTGAATCCTGACCATGGTGTTATGTTCTCCTGTCTCTTAGTGAATCCTGACCAGTGGTGTTATGTTCTCCTGTCCTCTTAGTGAATCCTGACCAGTGGTGTTATATTCTCCTGTCTCTTAGTGAATCCTGACCAGTGGTGTTATAGTTCTCCTGTCTCTTAGTGAATCCTGACCAGTGGTGTTATGTTCTCCTGTCTCTTAGTGAATCCTGACCAGTGGTGTTATGTTCTCCTGTCTCTTAGTGAATCCTGACCAGTGGTGTTATGTTCTCCTGTCTCTTAGTGAATCCTGACCAGTGGTGTTATATTCTCCTGTCTCTTAGTGAATCCTGACCAGTGGTGTTATGTTCTCCTGTCTCTTAGTGAATCCTGACCAGTGGTGTTATGTTCTCCTGTCTCTTAGTGAATCCTGACCAGTGGTGTTATATTCTCCTGTCTCTTAGTGAATCCTGACCAGTGGTGTTATGTTCTCCTGTCTCTTAGTGAATCCTGACCAGTGGTGTTATGTTCTCCTGTCTCTTAGTGAATCCTGACCATGGTGTTAAGTTCTCCTGTCTCTTAGTGAATCCTGACCAGTGGTGTTATGTTCTCCTGTCTCTTAGTGAATCCTGACCAGTGGTGTTATATTCTCCTGTCTCTTAGTGAATCCTGACCAGTGGTGTTATATTCTCCTGTCTCTTAGTGAATCCTGACCAGTGGTGTTATGTTCTCCTGTCTCTTAGTGAATCCTGACCAGTGGTGTTATGTTCTCCTGTCTCTTAGTGAATCCTGACCAGTGGTGTTATGTTCTCCTGTCTCTTAGTGAATCCTGACCAGTGGTGTTATGTTCTCCTGTCTCTTAGTGAATCCTGACCAGTGGTGTTATGTTCTCCTGTCTCTTAGTGAATCCTGACCATGGTGTTATGTTCTCCTGTCTCTTAGTGAATCCTGACCAGTGTGTTATGTTCTCCTGTCTCTTAGTGAATCCTGACCAGTGGTGTTATGTTCTCCTGTCTCTTAGTGAATCCTGACCAGTGGTGTTATGTTCTCCTGTCTCTTAGTGAATCCTGACCAGTGTGTTATGTTCTCCTGTCTCTTAGTGAATCCTGACCAGTGGTGTTATGTTCTCCTGTCTCTTAGTGAATCCTGACCAGTGGTGTTATGTTCTCCTGTCTCTTAGTGAATTCCTGACCATGGTGTTATTTCTCCTGTCTCTTAGTGAATCCTGACCAGTGGTGTTATGTTCTCCTGTCTCTTAGTGAATCCTGACCAGTGGTGTTATGTTCTCCTGTCTCTTAGTGAATCCTGACCAGTGGTGTTATGTTCTCCTGTCTCTTAGTGAATCCTGACCATGGTGTTATGTTCTCCTGTCTCTTAGTGAATCCTGACCAGTGGTGTTATGTTCTCCTGTCTCTTAGTGAATCCTGACCAGTGGTGTTATGTTCTCCTGTCTCTTAGTGAATCCTGACCAGTGGTGTTATGTTCCTGTCTCTTAGGTGAATCCTGACCAGTGGTGTTATATTCTCCTGTCTCTTAGTGAATCCTGACCAGTGGGTGTTATTATCCTGTCTCTTAGTGAATCCTGACCAGTGGTGTTATGATTCTCCTGTCTCTTAGTGAATCCTGACCAGTGGTGTTATATTCTCCTGTCTCTTAGTGAATCCTGACCAGTGGTGTTATATTCTCCTGTCTCTTAGTGAATCCTGACCAGTGGTGTTATATTCTCCTGTCTCTTAGTGAATCCTGACCAGTGGTGTTATATTCTCCTGTCTCTTAGTGAATCCTGACCAGTGGTGTTATATTCTCCTGTCTCTGTAGTGAATCCTGACCAGTGGTGTTATAGTTCTCCTGTCTCTTAGTGAATCCTGACCAGTGGTGTTATGTTCTCCTGTCTCTTAGTGGAATCCTGACCAGTGGTGTTATGTTCTCCTGTCTCTTAGTGAATCCTGACCATTGTGTTATGTTCTCCTGTCTCTTAGTGAATCCTGACCAGTGTGTTATGTTCTCCTGTCTCTTAGTGAATCCTGACCAGTGTGTTATATTCTCCTGTCTCTTAGTGAATCCTGACCAGTGGTGTTATAGTCTCCTGTCTCTTAGTGAATCCTGGAACCGCAGTGGTGTTATGTTCTCCTGTCTCTTAGTGAATCCTGACCAGTGGTGTTATGTTCTCCTGTCTCTTAGTGAATCCTGACCAGTGGTGTTATATTCTCCTGTCTCTTAGTGAATCCTGAACCAGTGGTGTTATGTTCTCCTGTCTCTTAGTGATCCTGACCAGTGGTGTTAAGTTCTCCTGTCTCTTAGTGAATCCTGACCAGTGGTGTTATGTTCTTCCTGTCTCTTAGTGAATCCTGACCAGTGGTGTTATATTCTCCTGTCTCTTAGTGAATCCTGACCAGTGGTGTATATTCTCCTGTCTCTTAGTGAATCCTACCAGGTGGTGTTATGTTCTCCTGTCTCTTAGTGAATCCTGACCATTGTGTTATGTTCTCCTGTCTCTTAGTGAATCCTGACCAGTGGTGTTATGTTCTCCTGTCTCTTAGTGAATCCTGACCAGTGGTGTTATGTTCTCCTGTCTCTTAGTGAATCCTGACCAGTGGTGTTATGTCTCCTGTCTCTTAGTGAATCCTGACCAGTGGTGTTATGTTCTCCTGCTCTTAGTGAATCCGACCAGTGGTGTTATGTTTCTCCTGTCTCTTAGTGAATCCTGACCAGTGGTGTTATGTTCTCCTGTCTCTTAGTGAATCCTGACCAGTGGTGTTATGTTCTCCTGTCTCTAGTGAATCCTGACCAGTGTGTTATGTTCTCCTGTCTCTTAGTGATCCTGACCAGTGGTGTTATGTTCTCCTGTCTCTTAGTGAATCCTGACCAGTGGTGTTATGTTTCTCCTGTCTCTTAGTGATCCTGACCATGGTGTTATGTTCTCCTGTCTCTTAGTGAATCCTGACCAGTGGTGTTATGTTCTCCTGTCTCTTAGTGAATCCTGACCAGTGGTGTTATGTTCTCCTTGAATCCTGACCAATTTCTCCTGTTAGTGAATCCTGACCAGTGGTGTTATGTTTCTCCTGTCTCTTAGTGAATCCTGACCAGTGGTGTTATGTTCTCCTGTCTCTTAGTGAATCCTGACCATGGTGTTAGGTTCTCCTGTCTCTTAGTGATCCTGACCAGTGTGTTATGTTCTCCTGTCTCTTAGTGAATCCTGACCAGTGGTGTTATGTTCTCCTGTCTCTTAGTGAATCCTGACCATGGTGTTATGTTCTCCTGTCTCTTAGTGAATCCTGACCAGTGGTGTTATGTTCTCCTGTCTCTTAGTGAATCCTGACCAGTGGTGTTATGTTCTCCTGTCTCTTAGTGAATCCTGCCAGTGGTGTTATGTTCTCCTGTCGTCTTTAGTGAATCCTGACCAGTGGTGTTATGTTCTCCTGTCTCTTAGGTGGAATCCTGACCAGTGGTGTGATATTCTCCTGTCCTCTAGTGAATCCTGACCAGTGGTGTTATATTCTCCTCGTCTCTTAGTGATATTCCCTGACCATGTGGTGTTATGTCTCTCCTGTCTCTTAGGAATCCTGACACAGTGGGTGTTATGTATCTCCTGTCTCTTAGTGAATCCTGCAACCAGTGGTGTTATATCTCTCGCTGGTCGCTAGTGAATCCTGACCAGATGGTGTTTGTTCTCCTGTCTCTAGTGGAATCCTGTACCCATGGTGGTTATATTCTCCTGTCTCTTAGTGAATCCTGACCAGTGGTGTTTATGTTCTCCTGTCTCTTAGTGAATCTGACCAGTGGGTGTTATGTTTCTCCGGTCTCGGTAGTGAATCCTAGACCATGGTTGTTATGTTTGCTCCTGTCTCTTAGTGCAAATCCTGACCATTGGTGTTATGTTCTCCTGTCTCTTAGTGAATCCTGACCAGTGGTGTTATGTTCTCCTGTCTCTTAGTGAATCCTGACCAGTGGTGTTATATTCTCCTGTCTCTTAGTGAATCCTGACCAGTGGTGTTATGTTCTCCTGTCTCTTAGTGAATCCTGACCAGTGGTGTTATATTCTCCTGTCTCTTAGTGAATCCTGACCATGGTGTTATATTCTCCTGTCTCTTAGTGAATCCTGACCAGTGGTGTTATGTTCTCCTGTCTCTTAGTGAATCCTGACCAGTGGTGTTATGTTCTCCTGTCTCTTAGTGAATCCTGACCAGTGGTGTTATGTTCTCCTGTCTCTTAGTGAATCCTGACCAGTGGTGTTATGATTCTCCTGTCTCTTAGTGAATCCTGACCAGTGGTGTTATTATTCTCCTGTCTCTTAGTGAATCCTGACCAGTGGTGTTATTTCTCCTGTCTCTTAGTGAATCCTGACCAGTGGTTTTATGTTCTCCTGTCTCTTAGTGAAACCTGACCAGTGGTGTTATGTTCTCCTGTCTCTTAGTGAATCCTGACCAGTGGTGTTATGTTCTCCTGTCTCTTAGTGAATCCTGACCAGTGGTGTTATGTTCTCCTGTCTCTTAGTGAATCCTGACCAGTGGTGTTATGTTCTCCTGTCTCTTAGTGAATCCTGACCATTGGTGTTATGTTCTCCTGTCTCTTAGTGAATCCTGACCATGGTGTTATAGTTCTCCTGTCTCTTAGTGAATCCTGACCAGTGGTGTTATGTTCTCCTGTCTCTTAGTGAATCCTGACCAGTGGTGTTAGGTTCTCCTGTCTCTTAGTGAATCCTGACCAGTGGTTTATGTTCTCCTGTCTCTTAGTGAATCCTGACCATGGTGTTATGTTCTCCTGTCTCTTAGTGAATCCTGACCAGTGGTGTTATGTTCTCCTGTCTCGTAGTGAATCCTGACCAGTGGTGTTATATTCTCCTGTCTCTTAGTGAATCCTGACCAGTGGTGTTATATTCTCCTGTCTCTTAGTGAATCCGACCAGTGGTGTTATATTCTCCTGTCTCTTAGTGAATCCTGACCAGTGGTGTTATGTTCTCCTGTCTCTTAGTGAATCCTGACCAGTGGTGTTATGTTCTCCTGTTCTTATGAAGTCCTGCCATGTGTTATTTCTCCTGTCTCTTAGTGAATCCTGACCAGTGTGTTATGTTCTCCTGTCTCTTAGTGAATCCTGACCCAGTGGTGTTATGTTCTCCTGTCTCTTAGTGAATCCTGACCAGTGGTGTTTATGTTCTCCTGTCTCTTAGTGAATCCTGACCATGGTGTTATGTTCTCCTGTCTCTTAGTGGAATCCTGACCAGTGGTGTTATGTTCTCCTGTCTCTTAGTGAATCCTGACCAGTGGTGTTATGTTCTCCTGTCTCTTAGTGAATCCTGACCAGTGGTGTTATGTTCTCCTGTCTCTTAGTGAATCCTGACCAGTGGTGTTATGTTCTCCTGTCTCTTAGTGAATGTCTCCTAGTCTCTTATGAATCCTGACCATTGGTGTTAATGTTCTCCTGTCCTCTTAGTGAATCCTGACCAGTGGTGTTATATTCTCCTGTCTCTTAGTGAATCCTGACCAGTGGTGTTATTATTCTCCTGTCTCTTAGTGAATCCCTGACCAGTGGTGTTATGTTCTCCTGTCTCTTAGTGAATCCTGCCCAGTGGTGTTATGTTCTCCTGTCTCTTAGTGAATCCTGACCAGTGGTGTTATGTTCTCCTGTCTCTTAGTGAATCCTGACCAGTGGTGTTATGTTCTCCTGTCTCTTAGTGAATCCTGACCAGTGGTGTTATGTTCTCCTGTCTCTTAGTGAATCCTGACCAGTGGTGTTATAGTTCTCCTGTCTCTTAGTGAATCCTGACCAGTGGTGTTATGTTCTCCTGTCTCTTAGTGAATCCTGACCATGGTGTTATGTTCTCCTGTCTCTTAGTGAATCCTGACCAGTGGTGTTATGTTCTCCTGTCTCTTAGTGAATCCTGACCAGTGGTGTTATGTTCTCCTGTCTCTTAGTGAATCCTGACCAGTGGTGTTATATTCTCCTGTCCTCTTAGTGAATCCTGACCAGTGGTGTTATGTTCTCCTGTCTCTTAGTGAATCCTGACCAGTGGTGTTATGTTCTCCTGTCTCTTAGTGAATCCTGACCAGTGGTGTTATGTTCTCCTGTCTCTTAGTGAATCCTGACCAGTGGTGTTATGTTCTCCTGTCTCTTAGTGAATCCTGACCAGTGGTGTTATGTTCTCCTGTCTCTTAGTGAATCCTGACCAGTGGTGTTATGTTCTCCTGTCTCTTAGTGAATCCTGACCAGTGGTGTTATGTTCTCCTGTCTCTTAGTGAATCCTGACCAGTGGTGTTATAGTTTCCTGTCTCTTAGTGAATCCTGACCAGTGGTGTTATGTTCTCCTGTCTCTTAGTGAATCCTGACCATGGTGTTATGTTCTCCTGTCTCTTAGTGAATCCTGGACCAGTGGTGTTATTGTTCTCCTGTTCTCTTAGTGAATCCTGACCAGTGGTGTTATGTTCTCCTGTCTCTTAGTGAATCCTGACCAGTGGTGTTATGTTCTCCTGTCTCTTAGTGAATCCTGACCAGTGGTGTTATGTTCTCCTGTCTCTTAGTGAATCCTGACCAGTGGTGTTATGTTCTCCTGTCTCTTAGTGAATCCTGACCAGTGGTGTTATATTCTCCTGTCTCTTAGTGAATCCTGACCAGTGGTGTTATGTTCTCCTGTCTCTTAGTGAATCCTGACCAGTGGTGTTATGTTCTCCTGTCTCTTAGTGAATCCTGACCAGTGGTGTTATGTTCTCCTGTCTCTTAGTGAATCCTGACCAGTGGTGTTATGTTCTCCTGTCTCTTAGTGAATCCTGACCAGTGGTGTTATGTTCTCCTGTCTCTTAGTGAATCCTGACCAGTGGTGTTATGTTCTCCTGTCTCTTAGTGAATCCTGACCAGTGGTGTTATGTTCTCCTGTCTCTTAGTGAATCCTGACCAGTGGTGTTATGTTCTCCTGTCTCTTAGTGAATCCTGACCATGGTGTTATGTTCTCCTGTCTCTTAGTGAATCCTGACCAGTGGTGTTATGTTCTCCTGTCTCTTAGTGAATCCTGACCAGTGGTGTTATGTTCTCCTGTCTCTTAGTGAATCCTGACCAGTGGTGTTATGTTCTCCTGTCTCTTAGTGAATCCTGACCAGTGGTGTTATGTTCTCCTGTCTCTTAGTGAATCCTGACCAGTGGTGTTATGTTTCTCCTGTCTCTTAGTGAATCCTGACCAGTGGTGTTATGTTCTCCTGTCTCTTAGTGAATCCTGACCAGTGGTGTTATGTTCTCCTGTCTCTTAGTGAATCCTGACCAGTGGTGTTATGTTCTCCTGTCTCTTAGTGAATCCTGACCAGTGGTGTTATTTCTCCTGTCTCTTAGTGAATCCTGACCAGTGGTGTTATGTTCTCCTGTCTCTTAGTGAATCCTGACCAGTGGTGTTATTCTCCTGTCTCTTAGTGAATCCTGACCAGTGGTGTTATGTTCTCCTGTCTCTTAGTGAATCCTGACCAGTGGGGTTATGTTCTCCTGTCTCTTAGTGAATCCTGACCAGTGGGGTTTATGTTCTCCTGTCTCTTAGTGAATCCTGACCAGTGGTGTTATGTTCTCCTGTCTCTTAGTGAATCCTGACCAGTGGTGTTATAGTTCTCCTGTCTCTTAGTGAATCCTGACCAGTGGTGTTATGTTCTCCTGTCTCTTAGTGAATCCTGACCAGTGGTGTTATGTTCTCCTGTCTCTTAGTGAATCCTGACCAGTGGTGTTATGTTCTCCTGTCTCTTAGTGAATCCTGACCAGTGGTGTTATGTTCTCCTGTCTCTTAGTGAATCCTGACCAGTGGTGTTATGTTCTCCTGTCTCTTAGTGAATCCTGACCAGTGGTGTTATGTTCTCCTGTCTCTTAGTGAATCCTGACCAGTGGTGTTATGTTCTCCTGTCTCTAGTGGAAATCCTGACCAGTGGTGTTATGTTCTCCTGTCTCTTAGTGAATCCTGACCAGTGGTGTTATGTTCTCCTGTCTCTTAGTGAATCCTGACCAGTGGTGTTATGTTCTCCTGTCTCTTAGTGAATCCTGACCAGTGGTGTTATGTTCTCCTGTCTCTTAGTGAATCCTGACCAGTGGTGTTATGTTCTCCTGTCTCTTAGTGAATCCTGACCAGTGGTGTTATGTTCTCCTGTCTCTTAGTGAATCCTGACCAGTGGTGTTATGTTCTCCTGTCTCTTAGTGAATCCTGACCATTGGTGTTATGTTCTCCTGTCTCTTAGTGAATCCTGACCAGTGGTGTTATGTTCTCCTGTCTCTTAGTGAATCCTGACCAGTGGTGTTATGTTCTCCTGTCTCTTAGTGAATCCTGACCAGTGGTGTTATAGTTCTCCTGTCTCTTAGTGAATCCTGACCAGTGGTGTTATGTTCTCCTGTCTCTTAGTGAATCCTGACCAGTGGTGTTATGTTCTCCTGTCTCTTAGTGAATCCTGACCAGTGGTGTTATGTTCTCCTGTCTCTTAGTGAATCCTGACCAGTGGTGTTATGTTCTCCTGTCTCCTTAGTGAATCCTGACCAGTGGTGTTATGTTCTCCTGCTCTTAGTGAATCCTGACCTAGTGGTGTTATGTTCTCCTGTCTCTAGTGAATCCTGACCAGTGGTGTTAGTTCTCCTGTCTCTTAGTGAATCCTGACCAGTTGGTGTTATGTTCTCCTGTCTCTTAGTGAATCCTGACCAGTGGTGTTAGTTCTCCTGTCTCTTAGTGAATCCTACCAGTGGTGTTATATTCCTCCTGTCTCTTAGTGAATCCTGACCAGTGTGTTATGTTCTCCTGTCTCTTAGTGAATCCTGACCAGTGGTGTTATAGTTCTCCTGTCTCTTAGTGATCCTGACCAGTGGTGTTATGTTCTCCTGTCTCTTAGTGAATCCTACCAGTGGTGTTTATATTCTCCTGTCTCTTAGTGAATCCTGACCAGTGTGTTATGTTCTCCTGTCTCTTAGTGAATCTGACCAGTGGTGTTATGTTCTCCTGTCTCTTAGTGAATCCTGACCAGTGGTGTTATTTCTCCTGTCTCTTAGTGAATCCTGACCAGTGGTGTTATGTTCTCCTGTCTCTTAGTGAATCCTGACCAGTGGTGTTATATTCTCCTGTTCTCTTAGTGAATCCTGACCAGTGGTGTTATGTTCTCCTGTCTCTTAGTGAATCCTGACCAGTGGTGTTATGTTCTCCTGTCTCTTAGTGAATCCTGACCAGTGGTGTTATGTTCTCCTGTCTCTTAGTGAATCCTGACCAGTGGTGTTATATTCTCCTGTCTCTTAGTGAATCCTGACCAGTGGTGTTATGTTCTCCTGTCTCTTAGTGAATCCTGACCAGTGGTGTTATGTTCTCCTGTCTCTTAGTGAATCCTGACCAGTGGTGTTATGTTCTCCTGTCTCTTAGTGAATCCTGACCAGTGGTGTTATGTTCTCCTGTCTCTTAGTGAATCCTGACCAGTGGTGTTATGTTCTCCTGTCTCTTAGTGAATCCTGACCAGTGGTGTTATAGTTCTCCTGTCTCTTAGTGAATCCTGACCAGTGGTGTTATGTTCTCCTGTCTCTTAGTGAATCCTGACCAGTGGTGTTATGTTCTCCTGTCTCTTAGTGAATCCTGACCAGTGGTGTTATGTTCTCCTGTCTCTTAGTGAATTCCTGACCAGTGGTGTTATGTTCTCCTGTCTCTTAGTGAATCCTGACCAGTGGTGTTATATTCTCCTGTCTCTTAGTGAATCCTGACCAGTGGTGTTATGTTCTCCTGTCTCTTAGTGAATCCTGACCAGTGGTGTTATATTCTCCTGTCTCTTAGTGAATCCTGACCAGTGGTGTTATGTTCTCCTGTCTCTTAGTGAATCCTGACCAGTGGTGTTATGTTCTCCTGTCTCTTAGTGAATCCTGACCAGTGGTGTTATGTTCTCCTGTCTCTTAGTGAATCCTGACCAGTGGTGTTATGTTCTCCTGTCTCTTAGTGAATCCTGACCAGTGGTGTTATGTTCTCCTGTCTCTTAGTGAATCCTGACCAGTGGTGTTATGTTCTCCTGTCTCTTAGTGAATCCTGACCAGTGGTGTTATGTTCTCCTGTCTCTTAGTGAATCCTGACCAGTGGTGTTATGTTCTCCTGTCTCTTAGTGAATCCTGACCAGTGGTGTTATGTTCTCCTGTCTCTTAGTGAATCCTGACCAGTGGTGTTATGTTCTCCTGTCTCTTAGTGAATCCTGACCAGTGGTGTTATATTCTCCTGTCTCTTAGTGAATCCTGACCAGTGGTGTTATGTTCTCCTGTCTCTTAGTGAATCCTGACCAGTGGTGTTATATTCTCCTGTCTCTTAGTGAATCCTGACCAGTGGTGTTATGTTCTCCTGTCTCTTAGTGAATCCTGACCAGTGGTGTTATATTCTCCTGTCTCTTAGTGAATCCTGACCAGTGGTGTTATGTTCTCCTGTCTCTTAGTGAATCCTGACCAGTGGTGTTATGTTCTCCTGTCTCTTAGTGAATCCTGACCAGTGGTGTTATGTTCTCCTGTCTCTTAGTGAATCCTGACCAGTGGTGTTATGTTCTCCTGTCTCTTAGTGAATCCTGACCAGTGGTGTTATGTTCTCCTGTCTCTTAGTGAATCCTGACCAGTGGTGTTATATTCTCCTGTCTCTTAGTGAATCCTGACCAGTGGTGTTATGTTCTCCTGTCTCTTAGTGAATCCTGACCAGTGGTGTTATGTTCTCCTGTCTCTTAGTGAATCCTGACCAGTGGTGTTATGTTCTCCTGTCTCTTAGTGAATCCTGACCAGTGGTGTTATGTTCTCCTGTCTCTTAGTGAATCCTGACCAGTGGTGTTATGTTCTCCTGTCTCTTAGTGAATCCTGACCAGTGGTGTTATGTTCTCCTGTCTCTTAGTGAATCCTGACCAGTGGTGTTATGTTCTCCTGTCTCTTAGTGAATCCTGACCAGTGGTGTTATGTTCTCCTGTCTCTTAGTGAATCCTGACCAGTGGTGTTATAGTTCTCCTGTCTCTTAGTGAATCCTGACCAGTGGTGTTATGTTCTCCTGTCTCTTAGTGAATCCTGACCAGTGGTGTTATGTTCTCCTGTCTCTTAGTGAATCCTGACCAGTGGTGTTATGTTCTCCTGTCTCTTAGTGAATCCTGACCAGTGGTGTTATGTTCTCCTGTCTCTTAGTGAATCCTGACCAGTGGTGTTATAGTTCTCCTGTCTCTTAGTGAATCCTGACCAGTGGTGTTATGTTCTCCTGTCTCTTAGTGAATCCTGACCAGTGGTGTTATGTTCTCCTGTCTCTTAGTGAATCCTGACCAGTGGTGTTATGTTCTCCTGTCTCTTAGTGAATCCTGACCAGTGGTGTTATGTTCTCCTGTCTCTTAGTGAATCCTGACCAGTGGTGTTATATTCTCCTGTCTCTTAGTGAATCCTGACCAGTGGTGTTATGTTCTCCTGTCTCTTAGTGAATCCTGACCAGTGGTGTTATGTTCTCCTGTCTCTTAGTGAATCCTGACCAGTGGTGTTATGTTCTCCTGTCTCTTAGTGAATCCTGACCAGTGGTGTTATGTTCTCCTGTCTCTTAGTGAATCCTGACCAGTGGTGTTATGTTCTCCTGTCTCTTAGTGAATCCTGACCAGTGGTGTTATGTTCTCCTGTCTCTTAGTGAATCCTGACCAGTGGTGTTATATCTCTTAGTGAATCCTGACCAGTGGTGTTATGTTCTCCTGTCTCTTAGTGAATCCTGACCAGTGGTGTTATGTTCTCCTGTCTCTTAGTGAATCCTGACCAGTGGTGTTATGTTCTCCTGTCTCTTAGTGAATCCTGACCAGTGGTGTTATGTTCTCCTGTCTCTTAGTGAATCCTGACCAGTGGTGTTATGTTCTCCTGTCTCTTAGTGAATCCTGACCAGTGGTGTTATGTTCTCCTGTCTCTTAGTGAATCCTGACCAGTGGTGTTATGTTCTCCTGTCTCTTAGTGAATCCTGACCAGTGGTGTTATGTTCTCCTGTCTCTTAGTGAATCCTGACCAGTGGTGTTAGTTCTCCTGTCTCTTAGTGAATCCTGACCAGTGGTGTTATAGTTCTCCTGTCTCTTAGTGAATCCTGACCAGTGGTGTTATGTTCTCCTGTCTCTTAGTGAATCCTGACCAGTGGTGTTATGTTCTCCTGTCTCTTAGTGAATCCTGACCAGTGGTGTTATGTTCTCCTGTCTCTTAGTGAATCCTGACCAGTGGTGTTATGTTCTCCTGTCTCTTAGTGAATCCTGACCAGTGGTGTTATGTTCTCCTGTCTCTTAGTGAATCCTGACCAGTGGTGTTATAGTTTCCTGTCTCTTAGTGAATCCTGACCAGTGGTGTTATGTTCTCCTGTCTCTTAGTGAATCCTGACCAGTGGTGTTATGTTCTCCTGTCTCTTAGTGAATCCTGACCAGTGGTGTTATGTTCTCCTGTCTCTTAGTGAATCCTGACCAGTGGTGTTTATGTTCTCCTGTCTCTTAGTGAATCCTGACCATGGTGTTATATTCTCCTGTCTCTTAGTGAATCCTGACCAGTGGTGTTATGTTCTCCTGTCTCTTAGTGAATCCTGACCAGTGGTGTTATGTTCTCCTGTCTCTTAGTGAATCCTGACCAGTGGTGTTATGTTCTCCTGTCTCTTAGTGAATCCTGACCAGTGGTGTTATGTTCTCCTGTCTCTTAGTGAATCCTGACCAGTGGTGTTATTTTCTCTGTCTCTTAGTGAATCCTGACCAGTGGTGTTATGTTCTCCTGTCTCTTAGTGAATCCTGACCAGTGGTGTTATGTTCTCCTGTCTCTTAGTGAATCCTGACCAGTGGTGTTAATGTTCTCCTGTCTCTTAGTGAATCCTGACCAGTGGTGTTATGTTCTCCTGTCTCTTAGTGAATCCTGACCAGTGGTGTTATGTTCTCCTGTCTCTTAGTGAATCCTGACCAGTGGTGTTATGTTCTCCTGTCTCTTAGTGAATCCTGACCAGTGGTGTTATGTTCTCCTGTCTCTTAGTGAATCCTGACCAGTGGTGTTATGTTCTCCTGTCTCTTAGTGAATCCTGACCAGTGGTGTTATGATTCTCCTGTCTCTTAGTGAATCCTGACCAGTGGTGTTATGTTCTCCTGTCTCTTAGTGAATCCTGACCAGTGGTGTTATGTTCTCCTGTCTCTTAGTGAATCCTGACCAGTGGTGTTATGTTCTCCTGTCTCTTAGTGAATCCTGACCAGTGGTGTTATGTTCTCCTGTCTCTTAGTGAATCCTGACCAGTGTGTTATGTTCTCCTGTCTCTAGTGAATCCTGACCATGGTGTTATGTTCTCCTGTCTCTTAGTGAATCCTGACCAGTGGTGTTATATTCTCCTGTCTCTTGGTGAATCCTGACCAGTGGTGTTATGTTCTCCTGTCTCTTAGTGAATCCTGACCAGTGGTGTTATGTTCTCGTATCTTAGTGAACTGACCATGGTTATGTTCTCCTGTCTCTTAGTGAATCCTGACCAGTGGTGTTATGTTCTCCTGTCTCTTAGTGAATCCTGACCAGTGGTGTTATGTTCTCCTGTCTCTTAGTGAATCCTGACCAGTGGTGTTATGTTCTCCTGTCTCTTAGTGAATCCTGACCAGTGGTGTTATGTTCTCCTGTCTCTTAGTGAATCCTGACCAGTGGTGTTATGTTCTCCTGTCTCTTAGTGAATCCTGACCAGTGGTGTTATGTTCTCCTGTCTCTTAGTGAATCCTGACCAGTGGTGTTATGTTCTCCTGTCTCTTAGTGAATCCTGACCAGTGGTGTTATGTTCTCCTGTCTCTTAGTGAATCCTGACCAGTGGTGTTATGTTCTCCTGTCTCTTAGTGAATCCTGACCAGTGGTGTTATGTTCTCCTGTCTCTTAGTGAATCCTGACCAGTGGTGTTATGTTCTCCTGTCTCTTAGTGAATCCTGACCATGGTGTTATGTTCTCCTGTCTCTTAGTGAATCCTGACCAGTGGTGTTATATTCTCCTGTCTCTTAGTGAATCCTGACCAGTGGTGTTATGTTCTCCTGTCTCTTAGTGAATCCTGACCAGTGGTGTTATGTTCTCCTGTCTCTTAGTGAATCCTGACCAGTGGTGTTATGTTCTCCTGTCTCTTAGTGAATCCTGACCATGGTGTTATGTTCTCCTGTCTCTTAGTGAATCCTGACCAGTGGTGTTATATTCTCCTGTCTCTTAGTGAATCCTGACCAGTGGTGTTATGTTCTCCTGTCTCTTAGTGAATCCTGACCAGTGGTGTTATGTTCTCCTGTCTCTTAGTGAATCCTGACCAGTGGTGTTATGTTCTCCTGTCTCTTAGTGAATCCTGACCAGTGGTGTTATGTTCTCCCTGTCTCTTAGTGAATCCTGACCAGTGGTGTTATGTTCTCCTGTCTCTTAGTGAATCCTGACCAGTGGTGTTATGTTCTCCTGTCTCTTAGTGAATCCTGACCAGTGGTGTTATATTCTCCTGTCTCTTAGTGAATCCTGACCAGTGGTGTTATATTCTCCTGTCTCTTAGTGAATCCTGACCAGTGGTGTTATGTTCTCCTGTCTCTTAGTGAATCCTGACCAGTGGTGTTATGTTCTCCTGTCTCTTAGTGAATCCTGACCAGTGGTGTTTATGTTCTCCTGTCTCTTAGTGAATCCTGACCAGTGGTGTTATATTCTCCTGTCTCTTAGTGAATCCTGACCAGTGCGTGTTATGTTCTCCTGTCTCTTAGTGAATCCTGACCAGTGGTGTTATGTTCTCCTGTCTCTTAGTGAATCCTGACCAGTGGTGTTATGTTCTCCTGTCTCTTAGTGTATCCTGACCAGTGGTGTTATGTTCTCCTGTCTCTTAGTGAATCCTGACCAGTGGTGTTATGTTCTCCTGTCTCTTAGTGAATCCTGACCATGGTGTTATGTTCTCCTGTCTCTTAGTGAATCCTGACCATGGTGTTATGTTCTCCTGTCTCTTAGTGAATCCTGACCAGTGGTGTTATGTTCTCCTGTCTCTTAGTGAATCCTGACCAGTGGTGTTATGTTCTCCTGTCTCTTAGTGAATCCTGACCAGTGGTGTTATGTTCTCCTGCCTCTTATTGAATCCTGACCAGTGGTGTTATGTTCTCCTCCTGATTGACCTTTAGCAGCATCTTCACCACTCTCTCAAACGGCTAACTCCACCCTCTCGCGGAACAGGCCGAGAAACAAACTACACCAGCTCGCAGTCAACTCAGTGTATTTGAGAGATGCCGGAGAAAAGGCAATTTTAAAACCGTCCTGAGACTGCTGCATAGTCTACAGATATCCCTCAAACAAACAAAAAACGACTCTAATAGAATGAGTGGTAAAAAGTCGCTTATAGAGAGTGTTTAATTTGTAAATCAGGAGGTCCCTGAACACACAGATAGTAGGCCTAGTAGCCTACTATCTATGGTGGTGAAATGGACAGCATTTTAGACTTCACTGCAGTGTCATGACGTGGCCCTCTTTGGGGATAGCGAGTACCATCCCCTTGTCTCTGCACCATCTCTCTCTCTCACCACCTCTCTCTTCCCCCTACACCCAGGCTCTGTTATCGCAGGTCATACATTCCTAGAGGAGTCTCTCTCCTCAGGGCCATGCTGTATAGACAGAGAGGTTTCACAGGAGAACAAAGGAACCTCTTCTCCATCATAGAACTGGGGGAACTGAACAATGTCCATGTTTTGGAGAATGTGTACACGGTCGGGGGAGAACACGGCAAAACTCCCGAAAAATTTTCAGTAATCTGATGAAACTATATTGAAAAAACATACTTTACGATGATATGGTCACATGTATCAAATAAAATCAAAGCCGGAGATATTAGTCGACTATAACGGCAGCTAAACAGAAGGCAAATCCATGTCTCCCTGCGCGCTCTCCAGAAAACCGGAAATGAGGGACACGTCATACAAAGAGCTTGTATTCCACCTCAGACCAAGATAAACACGAAATTTCTTCTCTCACCGCCTCTTGACATCCAGGGGAAGGTGTATGAAGTGCACGTATACTCTTACGTATCATGCCCATGTATAGGCAGGAAGTAGAACAGAGCATCGATTTCAGACTTTCCACTTCCTGGTCAGGAAGTTTGTGCCAAATGAGTTCTGTTTGACTCACAGATATAATTCAAACGGTTTTAGAAACTAGAGAGTGTTTTCTATCCAATAGTAATAATAATATGCATATTGTACGAGCAAGAATTGAGTACGAGGCCGTTTGAAATGGGCACCTTTAATCAGAGCTACTCAATACTGCCCCTGCAGCCATAAAAAGTTATACATAAATCTTCAATAATGTTTCAACCGGAGAATTCCTTTGTCTTTAGAAATGCATTGGAACGCAGCTAACTCTCACGGGAGCGCGCCTGAGTGAGCTCATGGCCTTCTGGCAGACCCCTTACTCAATCAGCTCTTATTCTCTCTTCCTTCACAGTAGAAGCCTGAAACAAGGTTCTAAAGACTGTTGACATCTAGTGGATGCCTTAGGAAGTGCAATCAGACCAAATTTCCACTGTATATTGGATAGGCAAAGACTTGAAAACCTACAAACCTCAGATTTCCCACTTCCTGGTTGGATTCTTTCTCAGGTTTTTGCCTGCCAAATGAGTTCTGTTATACTCACAGACATCATTCAAACAGTTTTAGAAACTTCAAAGTGTTTTCTATCCAAATCTACTAATAATATAATTCATATTCTAGCTTCTGGGCCTGAGTAGCAGGCAGTTTACTCTGGGCACCTCTGGGCACCTTATTCATCCAAGCTACTCAATACTGCCCCCAGCCATAAGAAGTTATTAACTGACTTGCCTAGTAAAATGTAGGTTATCAATGACCAGCTGATATAGGTATTACCGTGATGTCGGATCAAGAAACAAAAGCATTTCACCCGCTAAACAGATGTGACCAGATTTGATAGCCCACCCTCTTTTCCCTATGTCAATCACGTTTTTAGAAGGCTTGCTGACAATTTGTGATGAAATGCAGGGGGGGGGGGGGGGGGGGGGGGGGAATCAGAGCATCTGCCACCTGAAAAGGTCTATGCACAGTCTGTATCTGACACCTTAGAAGGCTGAGCTGATAAGTCTCTCGTGTGTTTTCATACAATACATGCAACACTTCGGTGAAGTCTAAATGTGACTCACTCTACGTCAGCCATTAAAATAATATTGTATGATTCTTGATAGTGTATTTGCTGCCATTTGTATTTGACAAGTTCCAGGTAGAACATACAGGAATCTGATTAGATTCTTATACTATACATCTTTTCCATGTTGAAGTCCCCCCCCTCCCCCCAACATACAGATCTAGAATCAGCTTCCTCTCCCCCAATCCTAACCTTAACCATTAGTGGGGGAAATGCAAAACTGACCCCAGATCAGCATCTATGGGTAACGTCACTATATACCGCCTGTCTTGCCACTGTTCCCTGGGCTCCGAAGACATGGATGTCAATTATGGCAGCCCCCCGCTCTCTGATTCAGAGGGGTTGGTTAAATGCAGGAAGACACATTTCAGTTGAATGACTAGGTTGTAACACTGACTAGGTATCCCCCTTTCCCTTTCCCTTTCCCAGTCATGTCAAGGTTTTCAGGGTTCTTTGCCTTTGCCTTTGCCTTTCCCTTTCCCTTTCCCTTTCCCTTTCCCAGTCATGTCAAGGTTTTCAGGGTTCTTTGCCTTCTCTCTGCTTCCATCTAGTGGTTGTTGTGAACAGCATCGGTTTGTGAAAAAACAATCAAATCACTCACACAGACAAAGTCTTGAATCAATGCTTTATTTCTGTGTCACGTTTGTACCAAGAAAACAAGGGTTGAAGGTCAAGGTCAACAAGGAAGTGATGTCATCAGTGGTGGACGACCCTGGTCCTGTGCAGAGTTTAGAGCCATCCCAGCACTAACTAACAGACTGGCTACAGCTGATCAACTAATCATCAAACCTTGACTATAGCTGTTAACGGGTATGTTAGTGCTGGGTTGGAACTAATCCCTGCACCCCCTGTGGGTCCCATGGACCAGGATTAAGAGGAGTGATCGTAACCATTATATATATATATATTACATAGGCTTGTCTCCCAAATGGCACCCTATATAGTGCACAACTTTTGACATAGGGCTCTGGTCAACGGTAGTGCACTACGTAGGGTATAGGTCAACACTAGTGCACTACGGAGGGGATAGGGTGCTATCTAAGGGGCAGACAGAGTAGAACCTAAAGACCTAAACTGAGAAAGTGACCTACTATATCGTATAGGTCAACCCACTTCTCAGCTGTCCATCTTTGATTTCCACCAATCAGAGTTGATGTCAGAGTGATTAGAAGGACAATAGAGTGCTGAGTACCGAACGCTTTTCAGAAGACAATGTCGAGGTCCCCCGCGCGCCGTCGAAGACAAAGAAATCCCTGACCTGTCACTCCAAAAGCTCTTGTTCGGCCTCAGATCAAGATAGACACCCCATTCCAACTTCCACTGCCTGTTGACATCTAGTGGAAGGCGTATGAAGTGCATACATATCGATAAATAAAAGCCAGTTGAATAGGCAGGCCCTGAAACAGAGCCTCGTTTTCAGATTTTTCACTTCCTGTATGGAAGTTTGCTGCCAAATGAGTTCTGTTTCACTCACAGATATAATTCAAACAGTTTTAGAAACTTCAGAGTGTTTTCTATCCAATAGTAATAATAATATGCATATTGTATGATCTAGAACAGAGTACGAGGCCGTTTAATTTGGGCACGATTTTTTCCAAAGTGAAAACAGCGCCCCCCCTATTGACAAGAAGTTATTAAGACGGAGATAAACTAGTATCTTTAAAAGAATGTTTTAAAAAAAAATTGTTGCGATGGTCAATATTTGGTTGAGAGTCCAGAAGACAAATTCTCAGCTAGGCTGGCCGACTGACTAATAGATGAAATGTCTTTGTTAATTGCTTGGCTATTATTGTAGATAATATTTTTCTAAACTGACTTGCTTAGTTAAATAAAGACTTTCTTCTCTAGAGGCACTGTGTGTCCCTTGGTGATCAACTGGTGTCTGTACCCAACGTTGTGAAGTACCTTGGCGCAAACCTGGCATCTGTGCACAGCTCCGAGGAGGATCAGTTTCTACAGGCGTTGGTCTTGCTGAAGACTGTTCGTTTCCCTCCTACCTGGATTGGCGGATTTTATTCTGTTAAGGTGGGACCATTAAACGTACGGTGTTATATGGCCATTATTGCAAGGAACTCTGTTCCATCATCTTTCGCAAGTGAAAAGCAAACCTTGTTAAAAATGTGAGGTTTGGCATGTAGGCTACCTGTAATTTGTTTATATAGTTCTGTCTGAGTTGTGTGATGTTCTAATGTGATTTTGTGTGGACCCCAGGAAGAGTAGCTGCTTTTTTTTAACAGATACTCAAATGGGTTCCTAATAAAATGTCAAGATTACCCAGGTGACAGGTAGCCTCGCCGTTAAGACCATGGGGCCATTAAAGGCAAGGTTGGTAGTTTGAATCCCAGAGCTCACAGCGTGAAATCTGACGTGCCCTTGAGCAACACCCTGAGCCTAATTGACCCTGTAAGTCATTCTAGATGAATCTACTAAATTACTTTAACTTTTACCGAACCTCAACCCCGTATCCGGGATCACCCCCCACCCCCCACACACTGATTAGCATAGCTAGCATAGCTTCACAAGTAGATAGTAGCATCTAAATATCATTAAATCACAAGTCCAAGACACCAGATGAAAGATACAGATCTTGTGAATAAAGCCACCATTTCAGATTTTTAAAATGTTTTACAGGGAAGACAAAATATGTAAATCTATTAGCTAAACACGTTAGCAAAATACACCACTATTCTAACTCCATCAGTTTCTTACTCCTTCAGGTGCTATCACCAATTCGGCTCAACTAAGATATTGATAGCCAATAACCTATAAAAAAAACCATCAGATGACAGTCTGATAACATATTCATGGTATAGGATAGTTTTTGTTAGAAAAAAGTGCATATTTCAGGTAGAAATCACAGTTTACAATTGCACCGACCATCACAAATCGACTAGAATTACTAGATAGAGCAACGTGTATGACCAATTTACTCATCATAAAACATTTCATAAAAATAGACAAAGCATAGCAATGGAAAGACCCAGTTCTTGTGATTTCAGACCATATTTCAGATTTTCTAAGCGTTTTTCAGCGAAAACACAATAAATCGATAAGTTAGCATACTACATGTGCAAACGTTACCAGAGCATCGATTCCAGCCAAAGAGCGCTATAACGTCAACATCGCCAAAAGATATTAATTTTTTCACTAACCTTCTCAGAATTCTTCCGATGACACTCCTGTAACATCATTTTACAACATACATATACAGTTTGTTCGAAAAGGTGCATATTTAGCCATACAAAACCGTGGTTACACAATAAAAATACTAGGAAATCAAGCCTCAATATGTCTGACGTCATCTATCAGAGTGATCTAGTTTAATTGAAAGCTAATCATATACTTGACTAAAAAATACAGGGTTGACAGGAATCGAAAGACAAATTAGTTCTTAATGCAACCGCTGATTTACATTTGTAAAATTATCCTTACTTTTCAATACAGGGTTCGCCAAGTGAAGCTACACCAAACAAAATGGCGAAATATGCGTTTAAAATATTTCGACAGAACAACAATTTATCATATTAAATATTGCTTACTATGAGCTGTTCTTCCATCATATTCTTGGGCAATGTATCCTTTCTATGTTATAAACGTCTTTTGGTCGATAGATGTCCTCTGTCCTTCGAAATATCCACTAACGATCGAACGGGACCCCAAAACGTGTCCAAAGTTTCAGAGTGCACAACAAAGAAATTCCTCAAAATCGCACTAAACGGATATAATTTCCTATAAAACGGTTTAAATTAACTACCTTATGATGTTTCTAAGTCCTATATCGAATTAAATTACAGACGGATACATTTCAAGTTGATAACCGAGCCTGTGAAAATGGCGTCCGGAGGTCCCTTCCTGCGTAAGGGCGAGCGTCGAAAGGGGGGCTACTCTCACTCCTTGGTCTTTTATAACCTCTGAGAGCTACGGAGAAGGCCCATTCCACTTCTCATTGGTTACTGACATCCAGGGGAAGGCGGGTGCAGTTCGTGTCGTTCCATAGGATAGACAGAGACCTTAAAAACTGATCTGAAACCAGAGCTTCGCTCTCAGACCTTTCACTGTCTGTCATGGATTTCGCTGTAGAAAGAGTTCTGGGTCACCCACAGACATCATTCCAACTTTGTATGAAACTAGAAAGTGTTTTCTTTCCAATAGAATTAATAATATGCATATTGTACGAGCAAGAATTGAGTACTAGGCAGTTTAATTTGGAGACGACAAAATGCTAATTCGGAACAGCACCCCCTGTAGTCGCAAGAAGTTAATGCATTTAACTGTCAACTTCAGTAGGAGGCTTTTATACACATGTAAAACGGTTCTAGTTAAGTATAAATGCGATCGAAGTAATATATTCCAGGCAGTCTGCTTGTAAGCATGTGTATGGGGTTTCTAGCTTCAAGTTGTAGACCAGTTATGGTCTTTGAAATGCATTGGGATGATTGAAAATGTGAGGAGTAGGCTCCACGTTCTTTACACAAGCATCAGTCGGTGTGTTGTGGTAGCTTAGTTTCAGGTCGTCGAAGAAAGACTACATTAAGTTTATTCTGAAACCCCACTTTTCCCCCCTCAGGACAGGCGGTGGTTCTGGAGCGATGGCTCCAACTTTGATCACCAGAACTGGGCAAAAGGAAGGCCTGACTCTGCTGGTGCCAGAGACATGTAAGGAATTGTATTAGATATTGGTAACTTGTTTTAACAACTTCTCAACATTAGCTATGGTTGACACAATATACACACTCCCTTTTATATTGGACATAAGCTGGACTCATTGGACAAATGCACGACACCCACAACTCCCCTCCCCCATGACAATCACTCAGACACACACAACTCAGGGTTGGAGCTCCAGACAAAGAACTACCTCAGGAACCAATGGAACGTGGACACCAGGCCTGTACAGGAATACCCAAGACCCAGATCGTCCAATCGGAAGGCCAGACTCGCAGATCAACCTACTTTGCTTGTTGTCTATATATAAAACTGTACTACTGTGGAAACTCCCTCTTTTCCTGACGACCCCATACGGATCAGATAGAAAGAGCCGTGCTGCACGCTTTGCATAATATTTTTACACTTGAATAAACCTGCCTTATTATAAAATTATCCACCTCGTCCTATTGTCTCCTCTTGTTCTCCTGTCAACAGTAAACGTTTTACTAACAGACACTTGTATTCATATCAACTTTGGAGGTACAGTAAGCCCAGTATCATTCACTGAGTCATCAAATTAAACTTTAAATAGTTAAATGACCTAGAATAATCTCTCATGTAGACCTTCCTACTGTAGTCTGTGTACAGCTGAATATTTCGGTTGTGTTTCGTCTTCAGGGGAACACCGCTGGAACAATGAATTATGTGTAATGAGCTTGCCCTCGGTGTGCTCCCTGAGACTCCTGCCTCTTCGTCAGACTATGCATTAAAAGCAGCAATGCTATTCCGTAGTTCTGCATCAATACTTCATGGTAACGTCATACTTTGTTGCTGTTAAATGAAGTCTCATTTACTACACAAATATTGAGGAATTGTTTGCAGCCAATAAAATGTGGACACTATTTTGTCTCATGAGTTATTGAACATGAATGATACGTTGTAGTTAGTATTCTTTCTTACTGGTCCCCTGTGGGACTCAAACCCACAACCCTGATGTTGGAAGTGCCATGTTCGACTGTGCCCCCAGGACATAACTGTCATCGTGCTTAACTTTTTGTAAATGTTTACCTGCGAAATGACGCAGTATGTTTAGGATACTGAAGGTTCAAAATACATGTTTAACCTGTCATGAAGGTTATTTTGTTTAAATGTTTGTTTCTTAAGTTGCGTTTTAAAGAACAATGTCATTATACCTGTCCTTTGTCACCACTCTAAAAATAGGTGGTTTTTATTCACATAGGCAAGTCCACTTGTTTACAATGACAACCTACTCTGGATGGCGCTAGGCTGATTGTGCGCTTCCTTTTGGGACTCAATCACGGCTGAATGTGCCACAGCCTGGATTTGAACCAGGTACTGTAGCGACTCTTGCACTGAGATGCAGTGCCTTTTACTGCTGTGCCACTCAGTCACAGGTTCCTGGAGTATCTTTTAGGGTTTCTTAAAATTGTAACTAGGGGGAACCCCTATGTTCAGAGAACCCCTTGTAAGTGATCCTTGAAGAAAAAATTAAATCATGAGGTGAAATGCCAGAGGAGCTTCAAGTCCAATGTTTTATATCTGGGGTGTTGATGTTCTCTATCCGTAGCCAGAATGCTCACCATGCACTGCAACATCAACCAGGATTCCAGTTACATTCATCAGTCGTGTAGGGAGGTTGAAGTCTGAACATTTTTATTATACAGATGAACAAAACAAGGGCACGACAGAATTCATACCTCGGTGAATGACTTTTGCTAAAAGTTCTCATACCTTGTCCATAATGTAGAGTCCTATAGGGTATTAACCTTTCTAGGACACACGTTTCCCCCCACAACATTCCGCTGAAAAGGCAGCGCGCGAAATTAAAAAATATTTTTTAGAAAATATTTTCACACCTTAACAAGTCCAATACAGCAAATGAAAGAAACATCTTGTTAATATACCCATGGTGTCTGATAATAAAAAATGTACAGCGAGATCAACATTTATGCTAGATCACCAAATCCAAAAAACACACAGCCATTTTTCCCAGCCAAAGATAGTCAAAGCCGAAATAGAGAAAATGAATCACTAATCTTCATCAGATGACACTCATAGGACATGTTAAACAATACATTTGTTTTGTTCGATAATGTGCATATTTATATCCACAAATCTCGGTTTACATTGGCGCTATGTTCAGAAATGCCTCCAAAATATCCGGAGTAATTAGAGCCACGTCAAATAACAAATATTCAAACTTTGATGAAAGATACATGTTTTACATATAATTAAAAATACACTTGTTCTTAATGCAACAGCTGTCAGATTTTTAAAAAACTTTAGGAAAAAGCTTACCATGCAATAATCTGAGACGGTGCTCAGAAATACACAACATTTCTCCGCCATGTTGGAGTCAACAAATTACATAAATATTCCCCTTGATCTTTCATCAGAATGCAGTGCCAGGAATCCTAGTTCCACAAATCGTTGATTTGTTTGATAATGTCCATTACTAGTGTCCAATTAGCTACTTTTGCTAGCACGTTTAGTTCACATGTCCAAACTCTTGCGACGGTCCAGTTGAACTCGGACGAAAACTTAAAAAAGTTATATTCCAGGTCGAATAAACTGGTCAAATTAAGTAGAGAATCAATCTTCAGGATGTTATATATCTCCAATAACGTTCCAACCGGAGCGTTCGTTTTTGTCTACAGAGCAATGGAACACATGGCCATATCATGACTAGTGCGCGTGACCAGGAACTAGCATTCTGCCAGACCACTGACTCAAATAGCTGCCATCCGGCCCCACATCACACTAGAGGCTTCCTTCCACGTTCTACTGACTGTTGACATCTAGTGGAAGGCGTAGGAAGTGCCGTCAGATCCATATCTTACTGGGATGTGAATAGACAATGAGTTTAACATCAACCAGCCCCAGAATTTCCACTTCCTGTTTGGAATTTTGCCTGCCATATGAGTTCTGTTATAATCACAGACATAATTCAAACAGTTTTAGAAACTTCAGAGTGTTTTCTATCCAATAGTAATAATACTATGCATATATTAGCATCTGGGACAGAGTAGGAGGCAGTTCACTATGGGCACACGATTCATCCAAAGTGAAAATGCTGCCCCTATCCCTAAAAAGTTAATTGAAGAGGTAAGGGAGGATGAATGTGCTCTGCATAACATACCAATACCAATTGACGTACCTCGTCTGTATACCTGCGGACACAAGTCTTCTGCACGCAATACAGCTAACCTTATCCATTGAATTGTGTCCATGTTCTGTTTAAGATTGACACAGGAAAAGATGGTATCAAACAATATTTGTCATACAAGGGACAAACCTCACCTTCATCATTCCATTTTTCAGTTAAGAGCCTGCTTCTACTGTCCTTATCTAAATGTTTGTTGGGCAGGTAGGTTCCTGTAAGGACCCCCACCAGCTAAGGAGGTTCAATGATGAACCCCACCTATCTTATTCAACTGTAATCATGCATCTGCAACAAAGATAGCTCAGATGTGCGAGTGCCTTCTGAATCCTAGTCCAAGTACACTCTAAAAATGTGGGGTTCAACGAGATCTAAGGTCCGCAGTTCTTTTTAGAACCTTACGGTTCTTGGCACTGAAAATGCCCCCCAAAAGGTTCTTCCAAGAACCCCATAGAAGGTGGAAAGATCTAAAAAAATATATATCAGAAGACACTAATATGACCCCACCATCAATAGACACTAATATAACCCCACCATCAATACACTAATATGACCCCACCATCAATACACTAATATGACCCCACCATCAATACACTAATATGACCCCACCATCAATAGACACTAATATGACCCCACCATCAATACACTGATATGACCCCACCATCAATACACTGATATGACCCCACCATCAATACACTAATATGACCCCACCATCAATGACCCCACCATCAATAGACACTAATATGACCCCACCATCAATACACTAATATGACCCCACCATCAATACACTAATATGACCCCACCATCAATAGACACTAATATGACCCCACCATCAATACACTAATATGACCCCACCATCAATAGACACTAATATGACCCCACCATCAATACACTAATATGACCCCACCATCAATAGACACTAATATGACCCCACCATCAATAGACTAATATGACCCCACCATCAATAGACACTAATATGACCCCACCATCAATAGACACTAATATGACCCCACCATCAATAGATACTAATATGACCCCACCATCAATACACTAATATGACCCCACCATCAATAGACTGATATGACCCCACCATCAATACACTAATATGACCCCACCATCAATAGACTGATATGACCCCACCATCAATATACTCATATGACCCCACCATCAATACACTGATATGACCCCACCATCAATACACTAATATGACCCCACCATCAATAGACACTAATATAACCCCACCATCAATACACTAATATGACCCCACCATCAATACACTGATATGACCCCACCATCAATAGACACTAATATAACCCCACCATCAATATACACTAATATGACCCCACCATCAATACACTAATTTAACCCCACCATCAATACACTGATATGACCCCACCATCAATAGACACTAATTTGACCCCACCATCAATACACTAATATGACCCCACCATCAATACACTAATTTGACCCCACCATCAATAGACACTAATATGACCCCACCATCAATATACTCATATGACCCCACCATCAATACACTGATATGACCCCACCATCAATACACTAATATGACCCCACCATCAATAGACACTAATATAACCCCACCATCAATACACTAATATGACCCCACCATCAATACACTAATTTGACCCCACCATCAATACACTAATATGACCCCACCATCAATACACTAATTTGACCCCACCATCAATAGACACTAATATGACCCCACCATCAATAGACACTAATATGACCCCACCATCAATACACTAATATGACCCCACCATCAATAGACACTAATATAACCCCACCATCAATACACTAATATGACCCCACCATCAATACACTGATATGACCCCACCATCAATAGACACTAATATAACCCCACCATCAATAGACACTAATATGACCCCACCATCAATAGACACTAATATAACCCCACCATCAATACACTAATATGACCCCACCATCAATACACTGATATGACCCCACCATCAATACACTAATATGACCCCACCATCAATACACTAATATGACCCCACCATCAATATACACTATGACCCCACCATCAATACACTAATATGACCCCACCATCAATACACTAATATGACCCCACCATCAATAGACTGATATGACCCCACCATCAATACACTAATTTGACCCCACCATCAATACACTAATATGACCCCACCATCAATAGACACTAATATGACCCCACCATCAATACACTAATATGACCCCACCATCAATAGACTAATATGACCCCACCATCAATAGACACTAATATGACCCCACCATCAATAGACACTAATATGACCCCACCATCAATACACTAATATGACCCCACCATCAATAGACACTAATATGACCCCACCATCAATAGACACTAATATGACCCCACCATCAATACACTAATATGACCCCACCATCAATACACTAATATGACCCCACCATCAATATACACTAATATGACCCCACCATCAATACACTAATTTGACCCCACCATCAATACACTGATATGACCCCACCATCAATAGACACTAATTTGACCCCACCATCAATACACTAATATGACCCCACCATCAATACACTAATTTGACCCCACCATCAATAGACACTAATATGACCCCACCATCAATAGACACTAATATGACCCCACCATCAATATACACTAATATGACCCCACCATCAAAATGAATAGACATATACAGTTTATTTGGTACACCCATCTAGTACTGGGTTGGACCCCCCCCCCCCCCCCCCATTTCCTCCAGAAAAGCCTGAATTCTTCAGGGCTTGGAAACATTGCTCAATTGGTATCAAGGGGCTTAACGTGTACCAGGGAAACATCATTACACCTCCGCCACCAGCCTGTAACGTTGACACCAGGTAGGTTGTGGCCGTGGACTGATGCAGCTTACGCCAAATCCTGACTCTGCCATCAGCATGACGCAACAGGAACTAGGATTCATCGGGCCAGGCGATGTTTTCCACTCCTCAATTGTCCAGCTTGCATGATACCTGCCATTCTATTTCATCAACGAGCTGTTTTCACCATAAAGAACTGCCACTGACTGGATGTTTTTTGTTTGTCGCACCATTCCCCTTGCTTACAGGTGTATAAAATCGAGCACGCAGCCATGCAATCTCCATAGACAAGCAGTGGCAGGAGAATTGCCTTACAGAAGAGCTCAGTGACTTTCAATGTGGCACCATCATAGGAAGCCACCTTTTCAACAAGTCAGTTTGTAAATGTAAGTGCTGTTATTGTGAAGTGGAAAAGCCCAACAGCGGCTCAGCCATGAAGTGGTACTTCACACAAGCTCACAGATTTGGATCGTCGAGTGCTGAAGCGCGTTTCCACTGCTAAGTATAAATCGTATGTCCTTGGTTGCAACACTCACTACCGAGTTTAGAACTGCCTCTGGAAGCAACGTCAGCACAATAACTGTTCGTCGGGAGCTTAAGAAATGGGTTTGCATGGCCGAGCAGCCGCACACAACCCTAAGATCACCATGCTCAATTGCAGGAGTCGACTGGAGCGGTGTGAAACTCACCGCAATTGGAGCAGTGGAAATGCGATCTCAGGAGTGATGAGTCACCATCTGGCAGTCCGACTGACGTATCTGGATTTGGCAGATGCCAGGAGAATGCGACCTGCCCGAATGCATAGTGCCAACTAAAGTTTGGTGGAGAAGGAATAAGGGTCTGGTGCTGTTGTTCTTGGTTTGGGCCCCTTAGTTCCAGTGAAGGGAAATCTTAATGCTACTGCGTACTATGACATTGTAGACGATTCTGTGCTTCCAATTTGTGGCATCAGTTTGGGGAAGGCCCTTTCCTGTTTCAGCATGACAATCCCCCCGTGCAGGTTTATACAGAAATGGTTTGATGAGATTGGCGTGGAAAAACTTGACTGGACTGCACAGAGCCCTGACCTCAACCCCATCGAATACTTTTGGGATAATTGGAACGCCAACTGTGAGCCAGGCCTAATCGCCTAAAATCAGTGCCCGACCTCACTAATGCTGTTGTGGCATAATGGAAGCACGTCCACCACAGCAATGTTCCGACATCTAGTGCAGAGCCTTCACATAAGAGTGGAGGCTGTTATAGCAAAGGGGGGACCAACTCCATGATTTTGGAATGAAATGTTTGACAAGCAGGTGCCCACATACTTTTGATCATGTGGTGTGCGTTTTAGTTATAAAATTAACTAGTTAGCAAATTATAGGCTGAACATTTACTTACCCCACTAAAGTTATTAATTTCACTTTTTGGATGTCCTGTTCAGAGGGCAATGATGTGAATCACCCATTCTAGCTAGCTAATACTGTACTGACCATGTTCAGGCAAGTTTCCTCCCTGCCTCCAAATATGGGTATGAACATGAAGTACCCTGAACATGAATAGATCATTCTGGCCCTAAAAGATCAGATGGCATCAACATGTAACACAACCAGGAGATATGAATCATCAAGTCATCCTACAACTTCTAATACATTTACTCATGTAAAGATGAAGAGCATGTACTTTATTTTACAGGATGATATAATGCATGAAGCAAACAATGGAATGATTTAGTGAAATGTGAAGCTGTAGACTCAGTAAAGGGGTCTTTCATCCCTCTGTGGCCTGGAACAATTCTTCAGCCTCAGAGTAGCATGGTTCTGATTGTGGACTCTGCTGAACTCCTGTATGTATATTGGAATGACATTTCGATGTCTATGAAGGACCAAAGCTGCCATAATTACAATTAATGTATTAAGAGAAATCCACACAAAGGAAATACTGACAGATTTGATTCCACAGTCCAAGTCCTGCAGTCAGAGTTAGGATGTGAATATTTGTAAACTCTTTCAGTTGTGTTCCGTGGGTGTCACTGAGTAGGCTGATGCCCCATATCATGGACCCAAGATCCACAGGCATTAGGAAGGCCTTGCCTGTGCACGTGACTAAACCCCACAACCCCCTTCTCAGCTGTCAATCTTTCTGATTTCCACCAATCAGAGTTGATGTCAGAATGATTAGAGGGACAATAGAGTGCTGAGTACCAGGCAGTTAACAAGTGTGGTAGACTACTAATGACCATCACCAGCATCAGAGCTTGGAGAAGCCTAATTACTACATGGTCACGTGGAATTTAACTGCCTTCATGTCCTGTAACTGCCGGTGTGGTGGTAATACAGTCACACTCCCTCCTCCACTTCCCAGAAATGAACTGGTTCATATACATTGTTCAGCATATCACACCAACAATGAAGTAAGTAAAACAACAGTTTAATATCAGGATTCCTTCATGTATTTATTTGAATGGAATGTGACTCAGTTCCTGTAGTACAGTAAAGGCAACTGTCAGTCTTCTACATCTTACTTCCAATGCCTTTCATCTACAATTAGACAACAAAAAATACACATCAATAACCAGCTGCAAAGAAGTAACATTTAGTGAAAGAGTATGTATATACACACACCTTGGTGGAACAGTTGATTGCAGTGCCTGGTGGAGTCTCAGTACCCTGGATCTTCTGTCCGGTACTGGTCACACACCAACAGTAACCAACCAGAAAGACATGTTGCATATACAATATAAACACATTGAATTGTCACATTCAACTGAATTGATTATTTTGTGCGTGCGCGCCAGTGTTAACCTGTAGAGCCCCAACATTGGCGTGCGTCCCCTATGGGCCCTATTCAGAAGTAATTTATACGGAATAGGGTTCCGTTTCAGATGCAACCTAGGTACTTCCTGGCTAAATATTGAAGTTCTACTACTTGTTTAAAAGGCCTGTGGAGTCAAATTCCAGTTTATGTGTTTCGTAGAAGAGCTGATGAAACTAAGACTGGAAATTGTATCATTGTTATTTCCTGATAGTTGCTAGACAATCCAATCATACATCCAGTTGAATGATCAAACCGTTCATATCAGAATACCTCAGTCCCGCATCTAGACACCAATATACATCTCTGGAACTAGAGGAGTGGCAGGTAGCCTGCTGTTTGAGAGTTGGGCCAGTAGTTCAAATCAGTGAGCTGACTAGTTGATATATCCGTCTATGTGCCCTTCAGCAAGGCACAACCTTCATTTCTCCAGTGTCAAGGTTGATAATGGCTGACCTCTCAGAGGGTGTCCCATGGAGAACCGGTTATGAATAGAAACACATTTCCAAATCACACCTGCGTATTAATACCTACATGTGTGTGAAGTAGGACAGAGCAACACCAACAAATGTTTTTATTAAAATGTTGGTGAGTAGGTGTGAGGTATGTCACACTTACCTCCCAGAGCAAAAGCTGTGCTGACAAGCAGAAGGATGGTCAATATCGCCATGGTGATCGGCTCCTGAGAGAGAGAGAGAAAGAGTGAGATTAGTTGAGCATTTTAAATCTGGAATGGCTGTGGGTACTAGAGGAGAGGTTAAGGAAACACACTGTTAGGTACAAAACTTAAGTAACTGCCAAAGCAGCATTTTCTAAACCCAGTACTGAGGACCCCAAGAACCGAGTATGGGCAACACGGTGCTACTAGTCTTCTGCCAAAACCCAGTACTGAGGTAGTGGAATAGTGGTGAGGTTATAATGGGTCTAGGATTAGATAGGGCCATGCAGTGGAATAGTGGTGAGGTTATAATGGGTCTAGGATCAGATAGAGCCATGCAGAGGAATAGTGGTGAGGTTATAATGGGTCTAGGATCTCACACTAGCACGAGCGAGCGAGCGCACACACACACATACTAAATTCTCCAATTCAACCTCGGTGTATCCCCTGCGGGATGGTTGAGCTAACATGCGCTAATGTGATTAGCATGAGGTTGTAAGTAACAAGAACATTTACCAGGACATAGACATGTCTTATTCGGGCAGAAAGCTTAACTTCTTGTTAATCAAACTGCACTGTCCAATTTACAGTAGCTGTTACAGTGAAAAAATGCCATGCTATTGCTTGAGGAGAGTGTACATTTATCTACTTGAAAATGTATATATTGATCAATTAGGCACATATGGGCAGACTTTATACAACATTTTGAATAGAAATGCAAAACTTTGCACTTACACTGCTGCCATCTAGTAGCCAAAATCTAAATTCACCTAATACATTATGGCCCCTGTTTGCATGAGAATTGTCCATTCTAAATCAAAACAAATTTCACAGATTTAGTACATTTAAAGACCAGATTAAATCAAGAATAGTCTGATGGGTGACAATATTAGCCCATCAGTTGTGAATGATGCCCAGTGGAATTCAAGAAACAGCACATACCTTTTTTTTGGGCTACTTCTTCAAATCATAGTGCCACACCTCATGTAGCTGAGCCCATAGGCCTATATGTTTTATTTTACCTTTATTTAACTAGGCAAGTCAGTTACGAACAAATTATTATTTTCAATGACGGTCTAGGAACAGTGGGTTCAGAGGCAGAACGACAGATTTGTACCTTGTCAGCTCGGGGATTCGATCTTGCAACCTTTCGGTTACTAGTCCAACACTCTAACCACTAGCCCCCCGACACATAAACTACTGCAGCATAAATCACATATACAAAACACAGGGCTGAAACCCATTCAAAAGAGCGAGGATTACCTCGAATAAATACACAGGAGGAGACCCGAAAACACAAGCGCACAATGATACAACACGGGACGAGACCCGTAATCATCTATGCACAATACAAGCGGCACGAAAGCCAAAACAAGGCACAGGTACTCACACGACCAACGGACATTGGAACAATAAATCGAATGAGAACAAAGGGCACAAACATACAATTCCTTTTCAGGGGAGAATATGTGGACCAGGTGTGGGCAATGACACAGTTCAGTTCCTAGAGGCCGGTGACGTTGGCCTCCGAAACCGGTGCACGGAAAGAGCAACAGTACCGGAGGGATTCGTGACAGAGAGGTTAAGGAAACCCTGTGTAAGCTACAAAACTTATGCAACTGCTAAGGCAGCATTTTCCCAACTCGGTCCTGGTGATCCCAGGTATCATCTCTTCAACCACTTACAATAGATTCTCCTTGCACACAGGAACATGGATGCTTCCCAAATGGCTTCTTATCCCCTATGTAGTGCACTACTTTGGACCAGGGCCCACAGTGAACTACATAGAGAATAGCTCAGGGCCACAAAGGTAATATGGACCCTTGTCTAAAGTAGCTCACTACAAAGGGAATAGGCGGTCAGTTGGGACGCAGACAGGTACAGTATTAGATGAACAGATGTTGAAATCTCACCTTCTGAAGTCTTCAGTTGTAGCTTCACTTCTTCAGAGATCTTCAAAGGTCTTCACTGGGTCTCTCTCTTTCTCTCTCTGTCCTGCCTGTGAGTTGAGTTCTACCTCTCCCTCAACTCCTATTTAAGGACCCGTCCAGTCAGACCCCTCCCTCTATTTTTCCTATACGTTAGCAAACAATTCAATTAAAACACGCCCATTCATAAGAATTTGTAAGATACTTATTTGCATAAATGGACAGAAACCAGTCTCAAAATCAATCAATCAATAGCGTTTATTCTCGAGAGTACTGATCATATTACAATTTACATCAGGTTATATAATAATAATGACGTGATAGGTTTTAAAATGTCCTTCCTCCTCTCGGATACAATGGCAATACTGTTCACAGCTTCCTTATTGTCTGCCACCTGTTAAACAATCTACAACCAGCCCAAGGTCTCTCCCCTCCCTGGGTAGAGACAGAATGTCCTGTAAGGAACGCATCATTCCAGCCAGTCTGATGATAACTCCATTCTTTCTAACAAGGAACGCATCATTCCAGCCTGTCTGATGATAACTCCATTCTTTCTAACAAGGAACGCATCATTCCAGCCTGTCTGATGACGACTCCATTCTTTCTAACAAGGAACACATCATTCCAGCCTGTCTGATGATAACTCCATTCTTTCTAACAAGGAACGCATCATTCCAGCCTGTCTGATGACGACTCCATTCTTTCTAACAAGGAACAGACAGTCCTTGTTCCAATTCTTGATTAAAATTACACACATTATATTCAGCATTATGATTATAATAAGTTTCATTCATCCATACAGTAACATAGTAGTATTCTGTTTAGTTATAATTAAGTTATAATAAGTCAAATGTATACATATTTTAGTCATTATTCATAAAAGTCCCGTAACATATCCACCCTATGACTAAATATTATGAAGATGTAGTCTGAAGTGCATTACAATGTCTTGGAAACACAATGACATTTCAGAAGGAGATAAATAATGAGCAGGAAAACCTCTTGTCATCATTGTGATGTCACCAGCTAACTCTGGAATTTTTAATTCATTTGAATGAACTGTGTTCTATTTGAATTAAGTGCCAACCCTGCTGTCTGTCTGTTAGCTAATGATGAGCTTTATTCACCCCAAATCCCTGTATCAGAGATGGGCCACTACACCCCTTAAAACCAAGGCTGTCCCAAATGGCTTCCTATCGCCTATGATATTGTGCCCTACTTTTGACCAGGGCCCATATGACTTTGGTCAGAAGTAGGGCACTATAAAGAGAGGAAGGTGTGATTTGTAACGCTGCCCATGTAATTGAGTACATATGTTACACTGGCTTGTGTTGCTGTTTGTAACCGTATTTTACAAAGAATTTAAAGAATCGACTTGTATTTTTTCCCAGAGTTTCCTGGTCTTTGCATTAACAAGATAATAATTTACAGCACCCTTCAGACCGTTGAAAATGCAACAAAAGGAGAGGAGTACAGGCACAGCCTGCCCCACCACTCCCAATCATTCTCAGGAAGCGGTGACTAATGTTAACAGAAGTTTGTAGGAGGTTTTCACATGATCGTAGCACAAAAGTATTGTGCAAAGTCCCCAAAAATACCATAAACCTCATAATCTCACAGTGTGATTTAATTTGAAATGTTGTAAGGAGGTAATTACTTAAATAGAGTTTATTAAACTAAGCAATACATAAATAGTTGCCTCTAATGGCATTATATGTCATATTTAGCTCTGCCATTTCCTGGTTCCATTTCCATGGTTTCTAAGATTCTTAAATATCCTCCTGATTTCAGTTGATGTGACACAACAATCAATGTAACATGTAGAGAATCACTGTACCATCTAAACCACTGTAATGTATATTTCCAATGACCAAAAATGTCAAAGATTAAGGTTAGAGAAACCATAGTGCACATAGAATAGATCCACAACTTATTGACTCACTTCCCATGGGAATGACAGATCTATAACTTGACTATCTATCTGAAATGAGTCCAGTCATACACCAAACTACATAATGGACCTATCGAAGAAAATGTAATGTAACTTGTATTATCCAGGCTTCTAATATGCATCAATAAAATAGATATTCCTAAAATCACACCTTGTAAGGCTGCCGGTCCGGTCCAGCCAGCACGGAGCGTTGAAATAGAACAGGAATGACTGTCGAATTCTACAACGTCTTCATTCTATTCATTCTATTACAGGTGAGATGAAGGGTCAATGTCTTAAAATGTCTGTGGTGGTTCTTGTGAAAAGGCCCAGAGGTCTGATCACCATACAGTCCCATGGAATAGACCTACAGGAGGTGAGTCAGTCCCATGGAATAGACCTACAGGAGGTGAGTCAGTCCCATGGAATAGACCTACAGGAGGTGACTCAGTCCCATGGAATAGACCTACAGGAGGTGAGTCAGTCCCATGGAATAGACCTACAGGAGGTGAGTCAGTCCCATGGAATAGACCTACAGGAGGTGAGTCAGTCCCATGGAATAGACCTACAGGAGGTGAGTCAGTCCCATGGAATAGACCTACAGGAGGTGAGTCAGTCCCATGGAATAGACCTACAGGAGGTGAGTCAGTCCCATGGAATAGACGTACAGGAGGTGAGTCACATTTTATTAGTTACAGCAGTTTCCATGGAAACGTACAGAGGAGTTTCACACCATCAACACCATCATCCCAGAAACCCTAGACCCACTCAATTTGCATACCGCCCCAACAGATCCACAGATGATTCAGTCTCTATTGCACTCCTCACTGCCCTTTCCCACCTGGACAATAGAAAAACCTACAGTGGCAAGAAAAAGTATGTGAACCCTTTGGAATGACCTAGATTTCTGCATAAATTGGTGATAAAATTTGATCTGATCTTCATCTTAGTCACAACAACAGATAAACATAGGGCGCGCACTTCGTTATTTTTCTCCAGTAATGAACATATTATTCTCCATCTTAAATTGTACCGTTTATTTACATATTAGGGTACCTGAGGATTGATTAGAAACGTTGTTTGACTTGTTGAGACGAAGTTTATTGTTATTATTATTACTTTTCGGATTCCTTTGTATTATTTTGAACGAGGGGAACGGGTGGATTACTGAGTCAAGCGCGCCAACTAAACTGACTTTTTTGGGATATAAAGAAGCACTTTATCGAACAAAATGACCATTTGTTAAGTAGCTGGGACCCTTGGGATTGCAAAATCTTCAAAGGTAAGTGTTTTATTTTATTGCTATTTCTGACTTTTGTGACGCCTCTGCTGGTTTGGAAAATGCTTTTAATTGTTTCGTACGCGGGGTGCTGTCCTCAGATAATCGCATGGTATGCTTTCGCCGTAAAGCTTTTTTGAAATCTGACAAAGCGGCTGGATTAACAAGAAGTTAAGCTTTTAAATGATGTAGGACACTTGTATTTTCATGAATGTTTAATATTACAATTTTTGAATTTTGAATTTCGCGCTCTGCAATTTCACCGGATGTTGTCGAGGTGTTCTCAAAGAGGTTTTAACAAGAAATTTGTGGAGTGTTTGAAAAACTAGTTTAATGACTCCAACCTAAGTGTATGTAAACCTCCGACTTCAAATGTATATCCTACTGTACTGACCTGCTTTAGTAGACTACTGATCTGACCTGCTTTAGTAGACTACTGACCTGACCTGCTTTAGTAGACTACTGACCTGACCTGCTTTAATAGACTACTGTACTGACCTAATTTAGTAGACTACTGACCTGACCTGCTTTAGTAGACTACTGTACTGACCTGCTTTAATAGACTACTGTACTGACCTGCTTTAGTAGACTACTGACCTGACCTGCTTTAGTAGACTACTGACCTGACCTGCTTTAGTAGACTACTGACCTGCTATAGTAGACTACTGACCTGACCTGCTTTAATAGACTACTGTACTGACCTGCTTTAGTAGACTACTGTACTGACCTGCTTTAGTAGACTACTGTACTGACCTGCTTTAATAGACTACTGTACTGACCTGCTTTAGTAGACTACTGACCTGACCTGCTTTAATAGACTACTGTACTGACCTGCTTTAGTAGACTACTGACCTGCTTTAGTAGACTACTGACCTGGCCTGCTTTAGTAGACTACTGACCTGACCTGCTTTAGTAGACTACTGACCTGACCTGCTTTAGTAGACTACTGACCTGACCTGCTTTAGTAGACTACTGTACTGACCTGCTTTAGTAGACTACTGACCTGACCTGCTTTAGTAGACTACTGACCTGCTTTAGTAGACTGCCTGGGTGTGGCTGGAAGCATTGAGTGACGTATTTAAAGGGAAAGTGCATTTTGACCCCACAACCCAACCGCTCCTCGTTTCTTCAGCTGGTTGTTCAGGACAGCACCATTTCTATTCAACTGAAGAAGAGGGAGAGAAGAGAAGAGGGAGAGAAGAGAAGAGAAGAGGAGAGAAGAGGGAGAGAAGAGAAGAGAAGAGAAGAGAAGAGAAGAGAAGAGAAGAGAAGAGAAGAGGGAGAGAAGAGAAGAGAAGAGAAGAGAAGAGAAGAGAAGAGAAGAGAAGAGAAGACAAGACAAGACAAGACAAGAGGGAGAGAAGAGGAGGGAGAGAAGAGAAGATGAGAAGAGAGAGAGGGTAGAGGCAGGGGCCGCATCAAATTAGCAATTTAATTAAAAGTTAATCTTATTAAATTGACAACATTTATATAATTACTCCTGTCTATACATAAATCAAATAAATAATTGAAATTAAGTTAGCACACCAGCAAGCATTATTTGGCCACAGATGATCATTCTTTAATTTATAAAACATAAGACTGGATTGTTTTAAATCACAGCCTACAGTTAGAAGGTCTGCAGTTTGGACAGTTTGTTCGGCAAATACAAAACATAGATGATTGTTGCGTAGCGACTGTCAGTAGAAACCAGCTGAAACAGGTCCAGAAATGTCACAATATTTCACAATACAATCACGGGGAAACATAGTTTGGAAAGCAACTGGCTGTTGGTGTAAAGAGAAGACAATGAAAATACTGATCAGTCTTTTAGTGATCTAAATTCTCAACTGGAGTGAACAGCAGGTTATTTTATTGTCCCCAGTGGACAGCATCATCCATATCCCTGGTGATGCGCTGGGCTCATATTCACTCTTTATTATTGGGTCAGTCAGAGACACTTGAAACTTTGTTTTTGGACAATGATTTCCTCATCCAGGTTAGATGGACGTCACGTTGCACAATTTGTGTTTTCCCTTTTCATAGATGATGTGGTTGGAGACAATGTGGTTTTTATTCATCTGTTCATATTATATTGGTCACATACACATATTTAACAGATGTTATTGAGGGTGGAGAGAAATGCTTGTTTGTCAGTGTCAGCAGTAGACTATAGGTCTATACTACCCTGTGTCAGCAGTAGACTATAGGTCTATACTACCCTGTGTCAGCAGTAGACTATAGGTCTATACTACCCTGTGTCAGCAGTAGTCTATAGGTCTATACTACCCTGTGTCAGCAGTAGTCTATAGGTCTATACTACCCTGTGTCAGCAGTAGTCTATAGGTCTATACTACCCTGTGTCAGCAGTAGACTATAGGTCTATACTACCCTGTGTCAGCATTAGTCTATAGGTCTATACTACCCTGTGTCAGCAGTAGACTATAGGTCTATACTACCCTGTGTCAGCAGTAGTCTATAGGTCTATACTACCCTGTGTCAGCAGTAGACTATAGGTCTATACTACCCTGTGTCAGCAGTAGTCTATAGGTCTATACTACCCTGTGTCAGCAGTAGTCTATAGGTCTATACTACCCTGTGTCAGCAGTAGTCTATAGGTCTATACTACCCTGTGTCAGCAGTAGACTATAGGTCTATACTACCCTGTGTCAGCAGTAGACTATAGGTCTATACTACCCTGTATCAGCAGTAGACTATAGGTCTATACTACCCTGTGTCAGCAGTAGACTATAGGTCTATACTACCCTGTATCAGCAGTAGTCTATACTACCCTGTGTCAGCAGTAGACTATAGGTCTATACTACCCTGTGTCAGCAGTAGACTATAGGTCTATACTACCCTGTGTCAGCAGTAGACTATAGGTCTATACTACCCTGTGTCAGCAGTAGTCTATAGGTCTATACTACCCTGTGTCAGCAGTAGACTATAGGTCTATACTAACCTGTGATTTTTGTTGTCATAAAAAAGATTCTTCGAATTTCTGGAGACATAAAGTGTTGTAGAAATGCATGACGTCATCATCTAATTAATTGCATGACGTGTATCTTCCAAGATGGCGTAGCAGTCGGACGCCTGTTTGTTTTGTCCCGTCCCGTCCCGTCCCATGTATATATGTATATATAATATCACTTTCCATCTATGGACTGAATATACTCTCCTGCAACCCGCCTCACCAGATGTGGTACGGATCTGCTATTTTTATACTTAAGAATCCAGAACTCCCATCAAAAGCTAGCCAGCTAACTGGCTACTAGCTAACTGGCTACCAGCTAACTGGCTACTAGCTAACTGGCTACTAGCTAACTGGCTACTAGCTAACTGGCTACCAGCTAACTGGCTACTAGCTAACTGGCTACCAGCTAACTGGCTACTAGCTAACTGGCTACTAGCTAACTGGCTACCAGCTAACTGGCTACTAGCTAACTGGCTACTAGCTAACTGGCTACCAGCTAACTGGCTACTAGCTAACTGGCTACTAGCTAACTGGCTACCAGCTAACTGGCTACTAGCTAACTGGCTACCAGCTAACTGGCTACTAGCTAACTGGCTACCAGCTAACTGGCTACCAGCTAACTGGCTACCAGCTAACTGGCTACTAGCTAACTGGCTACTAGCTAACTGGCTACCAGCTAACTGGCTACTAGCTAACTGGCTACTAGCCAACTGGCTACCAGCTAACTGGCTACTAGCTAACTGGCTACCAGCTAACTGGCTACTAGCTAACTGGCTACCAGCTAACTGGCTACCAGCTAACTGGCTACTAGCTAACTGGCTACCAGCTAACTGGCTACTAGCTAACTGGCTACCAGCTAACTGGCTACTAGCTAACTGGCTACCAGCTAACTGGCTACTAGCTAACTGGCTACTAGCTAACTGGCTACCAGCTAACTGGCTACCAGCTAACTGGCTACTAGCTAACCACGGCCCGCTAGCTGTCTAAAGCACATCGGACTGTTAGCTTAAGAGGCCCATCGGACAAATTCTTTGGCCACTATACCTAGTTTGCCAATTGGCCTGGTTTACCACACAGAGCCCTGCTGATCCGTCCTCCGAACCGGAACCCCAATGGAAGCTAGCCAGCTAACTAGCTATTAGCTTGTAGTAAGCTAGCCACTGCTTGCGGTCCTCAGCTACCACGGACAACTTTCGCCAGTCTGCACAGCACGACTCAAACCAGAGCTAATCGGACGTATTATTATTTTTTTCTTCTCCATATCAAGCTCTGAACCTTTTTGGTTTGTTCTTCACCTGGATCATCTCAATTAGCTAGCTGCTATCCAAGTGGCCACTCCTGTCTAACGTCCCTGTCCAGAAGCAATAACAAATTAGCCTGGAGCTAGCCTTGCCAGGCCCATCTGCTAAGCCAATCTCCCTGCTAGCCAAAAGAGGTCCATCAGCCATTCCCTGGGCTACAATTACCTATTTTGCCAACTGGCCCGGTCCCCCGCCGACCCATCACGACTGGACAACCGACGTGATTTGCCTGCGTCGTCCCCCTGAATGCCCATCCGTTAGCCTGTTAGCCGCAGCCTGCTAGCTGTCCAGAGCACATCGTACTGTTAGCTTAAGAGGCCCTTCAAACAAATTCTTTGGCCACCATACCTATTTTGCCAATCGGCCTGGTTTACCAAACGGAGCCCTGCTGATCCATCTGCTGACGTAATAGCACGAGGGGGCCACAACAGACTTTCGTCCTTCGCGACATCCCTCCAAGGCCCTTTCTGCTAGCCCCGGCCCGCTAGCTGCCTGAAGCCATTCACTGGACTCCTATGATTCACTCGGCTATGCATGCCTCTCGCTAACGTCAATATGCCTTGTCCATTGCTGTTTTGGTTAGTAACTATTGCCTTATTTCACTGTAGAGCCTATAGCCCCGCTCAATACGCCTTATTTAACACATCACCTGGTTTAAATTATATTTCTAGAGACAACCTCTTTCATCGTCACTCTATGCACAGGTTTACACCCACTGTATTCACATCCTACCATACCTTTGTCTGTACATTATGCCTTTAATCTACTCTACCATGCCCAGAAATCTGCTCCTTTTACTCTCTGTTCTGAATGTACTGAGCGTCCAGTTCTTTTAGCCTTTAGCCGTACCCTTAACCTACTCCTCCTCTGTTCCTCTGGTGATGTGGAGGTTAATCCAGGTCCTGCAGTGCCTAGCTCCACTCCCATTCCCCAGGTGCTCTAATTTGTTGACTTCTGTAATCGTAAAAGCATTGGTTTCATGCATGTTAACATTAGAAGCCTCCTCCCTAAGTTTGTTTTATTTACTGCCCTAGCACACTCTGCCAACCTGGATGTCCTAGCCGTGTCTGAATCCTGGCTCAGGAAGACCACCAAAAACCCTGAAATTTCCATCCCTAACTATAACATTTTCCGACAAGATAGACCTGCCAAAGGGGGCGGTGTTGCAATCTACAGCAGAGATAGACAGAACTCTGCAGGCTATCCAGGTCTGTACCCAAACAATTCAAGCTTCTACTTTTAAAAATCCACCTTTCCAGAAACAAGTCTCTCACTGTTACTGCTTGCTATAGAACACCCTCTGCCCCCAGCTATGCCCTGGACACCAAATGTGAGCTGATTGCCTCCCATCTATATTCAGAGCTCGTGCTGCTAGGTGACCTAAACTGGGACATGCTTAACACCCCGGCCATCCTACAATCTAAACTTGATGCCCTCAATCTCACACAAATGATCAATGAACCCACCAGGTACAACCCCAAATCCGTAAACACGGGCACCCTCAGATATCATCCTAACCATCTGCCCTCTAAATACACCTCTGCTGTTTTCAACCAAGATCTCAGCGATCACTGCCTCATTGCCTGCATCCGTAATGGGTCCGCGGTCAAATGACCACCCCTCATCACTGTCAAATGCTCCCTAAAACACTTCAGCGAGCAGGCCGATCTAATCGACCTGGCCCAGGTATCCTGGAAGGATATTGACCTCATCCCGTCAGTAGAAGATGCCTGGTCATTCTTTAAAAGTGCCTTCCTCACCATCTTAAATAAGCATGCCCCTTTCAATTTTTTTTTAACAAGGAACAGATATAGCCCTTGGTTCTCTCCAGACTTGACTGCCCTTGACCAGCACAAAAACATCCTGTGGCATTCTGCATTAGCATCAAATAGCCCCCGCGATATGCAACTTTTCAGGGAAGTTAGGGACCAATATACACAGTCAGTTAGGAAAGCTAAGGCTAGCTTTTTCAAGCAGAAATTTGCATCCTGTAGCACAAACTCAAAGTTCTGGGAAACTGTTAAGTCCATGGAGAATAAGAGCACCTCCTCCCAGCTGCCCACTGTACTGAGGCTAGGAAACACTGTCACCACCGATAAATCCACTATAATATAGAATTTCAATAAGCATTTTTCTACGGCTGGCCATGCTTTCCACCTGGCTACCCCTACCCCGGTCAACTACCCGGCACCCTCCAACTCGCCCTAGCCTCCCCCATTTCTCCTTCACCCAAATCCCGATAGCTGATGTTCTGAAAGAGCGGCAAAATCTGGACCCCTACAAATGAGCCGGGCTAGACAATCTGGACCCTCTCTTTCTAAAATGATCTGCCGAAATTGTTGCAACCACCATCACTAGCCTGTTCAACCTCTTTCGTATTGTCTGAGATTCCCAAAGATTGGAAAGCTGCCGCGGTCATCCCCCTCTTCAAAGGGGGAGAAACTCTAGACCCAGACTGTTACACACCTTTATCTATCCTACCCTGTCTTTCTAAGGTCTTCGAAAGCCAAGTTAACAAACAGATTACCGACCATTCAGAATCCCACCGTACCTTCTCCGCTATGCAATCTGGCTTCAGAGCTGGTCATGGGTGCACCTCAGCCACGCTCAAGGTCCTAAACGATATCATAACCGCCATCAATAAGAGACATTACTGTGCAGCCGTATTCATCGACCTGGCCAAGGCTTTCGACTCTCAATCACCACATTCTTATTGGCAGACTCAACAGTCTTGGTTTCTCAAATGATTGCCTCGCCTGGTTCATCAACTACTTCTCTGACAGAGTTCAGTGTGTCAAATCGGAGGGCCTGTTGTCCGGACCTCTGGCAAACTCTATGGGGGTGCCACAGGGTTCAATTCTCGGGCCGGCTCTCTTCTCTGTATGCATCAATGATGTTGCTCTTGCTGCTGGTGATTCTCTGATCCACCTCTACGCAGACGACACCATTCTGTATACTTCTGGCCCTTCTTTGGACACTGTTAACTAACCTCCAGACGAGTTTCAATGCCATAACTCTCCTTCCGTGGCCTCCAACTGCTCTTAAATGCAAGAAAAACTAAATGCATGCTCTTCAACCGATCACTGCCCGCCCATCCAGCATCACTACTCTGGACGGTTCTGACTTAGAATACGTGGACAACTACAAATACCTAGGTGTCTGGTTAGACTAAACTCTCCCTCCAGACTCACATTAAGCATCTCCAATCCAAAATTAAATCTAGAATTGGCTTCCAATTTCGCAAAACAAAGCATCCTTCACTCATGCTGCCAAACACCCTCGTAAAACTGACTATCCTACTGATTCTTGACTTCGGCGATGTCATTTATAAAATAGCCTCCAACACTACTCAACAAATTGGATGCAGTCTATCACAGAGCCATCCGTTTTGTCACCAAAGCCCCATATACTACCCACCACTGTGACCTGTACGCTCTTGTTGGCTGGCCCTCGATTCATACTCGTCGCCTTACCAACTGGCTCCAGGTCATCTACAAGTCTCTGCTCGGTAAAGCCCCGCCCTATCTCAGCTCACTGGTCACCATAGCAGCACCCACTCGTAGCACGCGCACCATCAGGTATATCTCACTGGTCACCCCCAAAGCCAATTCCTACTTTGGCCGCCTTTCCTTACAGTTCTCTGCTGCCAATGACTGGAACGAACTGCAAAAATCACTGAAGCTGGAGACTCATATCTCCCTCACTAGCTTTAAGCACCAGCTGTCAGAGCAGCTCACAGATCACTGCACCTGTACATAGCCCATCTGTAAACAGCCCATCTATCTACCTCATCCCCATACTGTATTTATTTATCTTGCTGTTTTTCACCCCAGTATCTCTACTTGCACATTCATCTTCTGCACATCTACCATTCCAGTGTTTAATTGCGATATTGTAATTACTTTTCCACCATGGCCTATTTACTGCCTTACCTCCCTTATCTTAACTCATTTGCACTCACCGTATATAGACTTTTTGTTTTCTTTAATCTACTGTATTATTGACTGTATGTTTTGTTAATTCCATGTGTAACTCTGTTGTATGTGTCGAACTGCTATGCTTTATCTTGGCCAGGTCGCAGTTGTAAATGACAACTTGTTCTCAACTAGCTTACCTGGTTAAATAAAGGTGAAATAAAAAATAATAATAATTTAAAAAATAACACAAAACGAAAGAAGAAACGTATCTGATATAGACTGTAGCCTAGACCTACTCTAAGAAACGTATCTGATATAGCCTATAGCCTAGACCTGCTCTAAGAAACGTATCTGATATAGACTATAGCCTAGACCTACTCTAAGAAACGTATCTGATATAGCCTATAGTCTAGACCTGCTCTAAGAAACGTATCTGATATAGACTATAGCCTAGACCTACTCTAAGAAACGTATCTGATATAGCCTATAGCCTAGACCTGCTCTAAGAAACGTATCTGATATAGACTATAGCCTAGACCTACTCTAAGAAACGTATCTGATATAGAATATAGCCTAGACCTCCTCGAAGAAACGTATCTGATATAGACTATAGCCTAGACCTACTCTAAGAAACGTATCTGATATAGACTATAGCCTAGACCTTCTCTAAGAAACGTATCTGATATAGACTATAGCCTAGGCCTACTCTAAGAAAAGTATCTGATATAGACTTTAGCCTAGAGCTCCTCTAAGAAACGTATCTGATATAGAATATAGCCTAGACCTTATCTAAGAAACGTATCTGATATAGAATATAGCCTAGACCTACTCTAAGAAACGTATCTGATATAGACTATAGCCTAGACCTACTCTAAGAAACGTCTCTGATATAGACTTTAGCCTAGACCTTCTCTAAGAAACGTATCTGATATAGACTATAGCCTAGACCTACTCTAAGAAACGTATCTGATATAGACTATAGCCTAGACCTGCTCTAAGAAACGTATCTGATATAGACTATAGCCTAGACCTACTCTAAGAAACGTATCTGATATAGCCTTTAGCCTAGACCTCCTCGAAGAAACGTATCTGATATAGACTATAGCCTAGACCTACTCTAAGAAACGTATCTGATATAGACTATAGCCTAGACCTTCTCTAAGAAACGTATCTGATATAGACTATAGCCTAGGCCTACTCTAAGAAAAGTATCTGATATAGACTTTAGCCTAGAGCTCCTCTAAGAAACGTATCTGATATAGAATATAGCCTAGACCTACTCTTAGAAACGTATCTGATATAGCCTATAGCCTAGACCTACTCTAAGAAACGTATCTGATATAGACTATAGCCTAGACCTACTCTAAGAAATGTATCTGATATAGCCTATAGCCTAGTCTTACTCTAAGAAACGTATCTGATATAGCCGTTAGCCTACACCTACTCTAAGAAACGTATCTGATATAGACTATAGCCTAGACCTACTCTAAGAAACATATCTGATATAGCCTTTAGCCTACACCTACTCTAAGAAACGTATCTGATATAGACTATAGCCTAGACCTACTCTAAGAAACGTATCTGATATAGACTATAGCCTAGACCTCCTCTAAGAAACGTATCTGATATAGCCTTTAGCCTAGACCTACTCTAAGAAACGTATCTGATATAGCCTTTAGCCTAGACCTACTCTAAGAAACATATCTGATATAGCCTTTAGCCTACACCTACTCTAAGAAACGTATCTGATATAGACTATAGCCTGGACCTACTCTAAGAAACGTATCTGATATAGCCTTTAGCCTAGACCTACTCTAAGAAACGTATCTGATATAGCCTTTAGCCTAGACCTACTCTAAGAAACGTATCTGATATAGCCTATAGCCTAGACCTCCTCTAAGAAAACTATCTGATATAGCCTTTAGCCTAGACCTACTCTATACCACTATACGCTCAACCATGCATTGAAAACTGCAATCTGTTTTGCCAACAGTGTTTGAGTTGTTATCATTCTAAATTATGGTAATCTACTACTGGATAATCTACTACTTATCTACATCACCTTTGGAATATTGTGCTATCTTATTTAAATAAGTCTGTGCTATCTTATTTAAATAAGTCTGTGCTATCTTATTTAAATAAGTCTGTGCTATCTTATTTAAATAAGTCTGAAAATATGATGATTGATGCATTTATTATAAAGGTGCATTTTTACTGTGAAAATGAGCTTCATCAAACTCACAAGCCGCCTATGGGAAGAGAGGGACAGAGAGGGACAGAGAGGGACAGAGAGGGACAGAGAGGGATAGAGAGGGAGGAGAGGGACAGAGAGGGACAGAGAGGGATAGAGAGGGACAGAGAGGGACAGAGAGGGACAGAGAGGGACAGAGAGGGAGAGAGAGGGACAGAGAGGGACAGAGAGGGACAGAGAGGGAGAGAGAGGGACAGAGAGGGACAGAGAGGGACAGAGAGGGACAGAGAGGGAGAGAGAGGGACAGAGAGGGAGACAGAGAGGGACAGAGAGGGACAGAGAGGGACAGAGAGGGACAGAGAGGGACAGAGAGGGACAGAGAGGGAGAGACCCGTCTTAACTCAAACTGTCTTTCGTACAGCAAAGCGCGTGTCCAACTACAAACCCCACTACTGAATAGATACATATCACGAGAGCACAGTTGACAGAATCATGCTGACTGTGGCCCATATATAAATATCCAATGTTTTCTCTCCCCTAATCTCTCCCCTTCCACTGTAAAGTCCAGACCTGTTGTATTCGGCGCATGTGACAAATAACATTTGGTTTGATTAGGGGAGAGAAAACAACAGCTGGTGCACGATATCTAAGGAAGTGTCGAGTCATTGCTCGACTGAGGTAGAGTTTCTCATGATAAGCTGTAGACCACATTACCTACTGAGAGAGATTTTATCTATATTCTTTGCAGCTGTTTACATACCACCACAGTCAGAGACTGGAACCAAGATAGGGTTGAATGAGCTGTATTCCGCCATAAGCAAACAAGAACAGGCTCACCCAGAGGCGGCGCTCCTACAGGGAAACTTAAATCCGTTTTACCTAATTTACATCAACATGTTAAATGTGCAACCAGAGGGAAAATAACTCTGGACCACCTTTACTCCACACACAGAGACGCATACAAAGCTCTCCCTCGCCCTCCATTTGACAAATCTGACCATAATTCTATCCTCCTGATTCCTGTATACAAGCAAAAATTAAAGCAGGAAGCACCAGTGACTAGATCAATAAAAAAGTGGTCAGATGAAGCAGATGCTAAACTACAGGACTGTTTTGCCATCACACACTGAAATATGTTCCAGGATTCTTCCGATGGCATTGAGGAGTACACCACATCTGTTATTGGCTTCATCAATAAGTGCATCGACGACGTCGTTCCCACAGTGACTGTACGTACGTACATACCCCAACCAGAAACCATGAATTACAGTCAACATCCGCACTGAGCTAAAGGCTAGAGATGCCGCTTTCAAGGAGCGGGACTCTAACCCAGAAGCTTATGAGATATTCCTCCAGTCCCTCCAACGAACCATCAAACAGGCAAAGCGTCAATACAGGACTAAGATTGAGTCGTACTACACCGGCTCTGACACTCGTCAGATGTTCAACGGTTGTGGCAGGGCTTGCAAACCATTACAGACTACAAAAGGGAAGCACAGCCAAGAGCTGTCCAGTGAAACGAGTCTACCGGACGAGCTAAACTACTTCTATGCTCGCTACGAGGCAAATAACACTGAAACATGCATGAGTGCACCAGCTGTACCAGAAGACTGTGTGATCACGCTCTCCACAGCCGATGTGAGTAAGACCTTTAGACAGGTCAACATTCACAAGGCTGCAGGGCCAGACGGATTACCAGGATGTGTACTGCGAGCATGCAATGACCAACTGGCAAGTGTCTTCACTGACATTTTCAATCTCTCCCTGTTTGAGTCTGTAATACCAACATGTTTTAAGCAGACCACCATAGTGCCTGTGCCCAAGAACACTAAGGTAACCTGCCTAAATGTCTACCGACCAGTAGCACTCACATCTGTAGCCATGAAGTGCTTTGAAAGTCTGGTCATGGCTCACATCAACACCATCATCCCAGAAACCCTAGACCCACTCCAATTTGCATACTGCCCCAACAGATCCACAGATGATGCAATCTCTATTGCACTCCACACTGCCCTTTCCCACCTGGACAAAAGGAACACCTATGTGAGAATGCTATTCATTGACTACAGCTTAGCGTTCAACACCATAGTGCCCTCAAAGCTCATCTATAAGCTAAGGACCCTGGGACTAAACACCTCCCTCTGCAACTGGATCCTGGACTTCCTGATGGGCCGCCCCCAAGTGGTAAGGGTAGGTAACAACACATCCACCATGCTGATCCTCAACACAGGGGCCCCTCAGGGGTGCGTGCTCAGCCCCCTCCTTTACTCCCTGTTCAGGCACGACTCCAACCCCATCATTACGTTTGCTGATGACACAACAGTGGAAGGCTTGATCACCGACAACAATGAGACAGCCTATAGGGAGGAGGTCAGAGACCTGACCGTGTGGTGCAACAGAGGGATGTGCGTACGGCCCAGGTTTCCTGCCATCCAGGACCTCTATACCAGGCGGTGTCAGAGGAAGGCCCTACAAATTGTCAGACTCCAGCCACCCTAGTCATAGACTGTTCTCTCTGCTACCGCACGGCAAGCGGTACCGGAGCACCAAGTTAAGGTCCAAGAGGCTTCTAAACAGCTTCTACCCCCAAGCCATAAGACTCCTGAACATCTAGTCAAATGGCTACCCAGACTATTTGCTTTGCCCCCCTCCCCTCTCCACACCACTGCCACGCTCTGTTGTCATCTACATGTATGCAGAGTCACTTTAATTAACTCTACCTACAATGTACATACTACCTCACCTAACTGGTGCCCCCGCACATTGACTCTGTACCGGTACTTCGCTGTATATATTCTTCTGTTTTACTGCTCCTCTTTTATTACTTGTGACTTTTATCTCTTATTCGTATCCATATTTTTTGAAACTGCATTGTTGGTTAGGGGCTCGTAAGTAAGCATTTCACTGTAACATGTTGTTTTCGGGCGCATGTGACAAAAACATTTTGATTTGATTTGATCATTTATATCAATCATGCAACTGGTTTTAAAAATACATATATGTATAATTTATATATATATAAAAACCAACAAATGATTATACCATCTCACCACCAGAGGGTGTTGCAGCAACTCCAGCACCCCTACTTCCCACGGCTGTAGTATCTTCCATAAGAGACATGTAATTTTCTACACTGTATTGGTGAATCGTTGGTAGGTAGGCTGCTGGCAGGCTTCAGCTGCAGCACAGCAAAGCCAAGTCAGCCCGTACTCATTGTTCTCACAAGGGAAGGGAACTGATAGGCTACAATGACTCTGCTCATGATGTACGTCACAGATGATGTAACAACGTGTACATCGGACACGAATCACCAATACAAATGTAACAACAGCACAACAAAATCGATAAACAAGTTCCTTCAATATTATTATGCTGGTGCGTGTAGTGAAGCAAGACTTTAGAGGAATGGGGTTCTCAGAGTGAAGGAGTGGTAGAGGAATGGGGTTCTCAGAGTGAAGGAGTGGTAGAGGAATGGGGTTCTCAGAGTGAAGGAGTAGTAGAGGAATGGGGTTCTCAGAGTGAAGGAGTGGTAGAGGAATGGGGTTCTCAGAGTGAAGGAGCAGTAGAGGAATGGGGTTCTCAGAGTGAAGGAGTAGTAGAGGAATGGGGTTCTCAGAGTGAAGGAGCAGTAGAGGAATGGGGTTCTCAGAGTGAAGGAGTAGTAGAGGAATGGGGTTCTCAGAGTGAAGGAGTGGTAGAGGAATGGGGTTCTCAGAGTGAAGGAGTAGTAGAGGCATGGGGTTCTCAGAGTGAAGGAGTAGTAGAGAAATGGGGTTCTCAGAGTGAAGGAGTGGTAGAGGAATGGGGTTCTCAGAGTGAAGGAGTAGTAGAGAAATGGGGTTCTCAGAGTGAAGGAGTAGTAGAGGAATGGGGTTCTCAGAGTGAAGGAGTAGTAGAGAAATGGGGTTCTCAGAGTGAAGGAGTGGTAGAGGAATGGGGTTCTCAGAGTGAAGGAGTAGTAGAGAAATGGGGTTCTCAGAGTGAAGGAGAGGTAGAGGAATGGGGTTCTCAGAGTGAAGGAGTGGTAGAGGAATGGGGTTCTCAGAGTGAAGGAGTGGTAGAGGAATGGGGTTCTCAGAGTGAAGGAGTAGTAGACAAATGGGGTTCTCAGAGTGAAGGAGTGGTAGAGGAATGGGGTTCTCAGAGTGAAGGAGTGGTAGAGGAATGGGGTTCTCAGAGTGAAGGAGTGGTAGAGGAATGGGGTTCTCAGAGTGAAGGAGTGGTAGAGGAATGGGGTTCTCAGAGTGAAGGAGTGAGAGAGGAATGGGGTTCTCAGAGTGAAGGAGTGGTAGAGGAATGGGGTTCTCAGAGTGAAGGAGTGGTAGAGGAATGGGGTTCTCAGAGTGAAGGAGTAGTAGAGGAATGGGGTTCTCAGAGTGAAGGAGTGGTAGAGGAATGGGGTTCTAAGAGTGAAGGAGTAGTAGAGGAATGGGGTTCTCAGAGTGAAGGAGTGAGAGAGGAATGGGGTTCTCAGAGGAATGGGGTTCTCAGAGTGAAGGAGTGGTAGAGGAATGGGGTTTTCAGAGTGAAGGAGTAGTAGAGGAATGGGGTTCTCAGAGTGAAGGAGTAGTAGAGGAATGGGGTTCTCAGAGTGAAGGAGTGGTAGAGGAATGGGGTTCTCAGAGTGAAGGAGTGGTAGAGGAATGGGGTTCTCAGAGTGAAGGAGTGAGAGATGAATGGGGTTCTCAGAGTGAAGGAGTGAGAGAGGAATGGGGTTCTCAGAGTGAAGGAGTGGTAGAGGAATGGGGTTCTCAGAGTGAAGGAGTGAGAGAGGAATGGGGTTCTCAGAGTGAAGGAGTAGTAGAGGAATGGGGTTCTCAGAGTGAAGGAGTAGTAGAGAAATGGGGTTCTCAGAGGAAAGGGGTTCTCAGAGTGAAGGAGTGGTAGAGGAATGGGGTTCTCAGAGTGAAGGAGTGGTAGAGGAATGGGGTTCTCAGAGTGAAGGAGTGGTAGAGGAATGGGGTTCTCAGAGTGAAGGAGTAGTAGAGGAATGGGGTTCTCAGAGTGAAGGAGTGGTAGAGGAATGGGGTTGTCAGAGTGAAGGAGTAGTAGAGGAATGGGGTTCTCAGAGTGAAGGAGTGGTAGAGGAATGGGGTTCTCAGAGTGAAGGAGTGAGAGAGGAATGGGGTTCTCAGAGTGAAGGAGTAGTAGAGGAATGGGGTTCTCAGAGGAATGGGGTTCTCAGAGGAATGGGGTTCTCAGAGTGAAGGAGTGAGAGAGGAATGGGGTTCTCAGAGTGAAGGAGTGGTAGAGAAATGGGGTTCTCAGAGTGAAGGAGTAGTAGAGAAATGGGGTTCTCAGAGGAATGGGGTTCTCAGAGGAATGGGGTTCTCAGAGTGAAGGAGTGGTAGAGGAATGGGGTTCTCAGAGTGAAGGAGTGGTAGAAGAATGGGGTTCTCAGAGTGAAGGAGTGGTAGAGGAATGGGGTTCTCAGAGTGAAGGAGTGGTAGAGGAATGGGGTTCTCAGAGTGAAGGAGTGGTAGAGGAATGGGGTTCTCAGAGTGAAGGAGTGGTAGAGGAATGGGGTTCTCAGAGTGAAGGAGTGGTAGAGGAATGGGGTTCTCAGAGTGAAGGAGTGGTACAGGAATGGGGTTCTCAGAGTGAAGGAGTGGTAGAGGAATGGGGTTCTCAGAGTGAAGGAGTGGTAGAGGAATCGGGTTCTCAGAGTGAAGGAGTGATACAGGAATCGGGTTCTCAGAGTGAAGGAGTGGTAGAGGAATGGGGTTCTCAGAGTGAAGGAGTGGTAGAGGAATGGGGTTCTCAGAGTGAAGGAGTGGTACAGGAATTGGGTTCTCAGAGTGAAGGAGTGGTAGAGGAATGGGGTTCTCAGAGTGAAGGAGTGGTAGAGGAATGGGGTTCTCAGAGTGAAGGAGTGGTAGAGGAATGGGGTTCTCAGAGTGAAGGAGTGGTAGAGGAATGGGGTTCTCAGAGTGAAGGAGTGGTAGAGGAATGGGGTTCTCAGAGTGAAGGAGTGGTAGAGGTCCTGGTCTAAAGTAGTGCACTACACAGGGAATAGGGTTCAAACAGGCCCTGGTCTAAAGTAGTGCACTACATAGGGAATAATGGTCAAACAGGCCCTGGTCTAAAGTAGTGCACTACATAGGGAATAATGGTCAAATAGGACCTGGTCTAAAGTAGAGCACTACATAGGGAATAATGGTCAAATAGGCCCTGGTCTAAAGTAGTGCACTACATAGGGAATAATGGTCAAACAGGCCCTGGTCTAAAGTAGTGCACTACATAGGGAATAATGGTCAAATAGGCCCTGGTCTAAAGTAGTGCACTATATAGGGAATAATGGTCAAATAGGCCCTGGTCTAAAGTAGTGCACTACATAGGGAATAGGGTTCAAACAGTCCCTGGTCTAAAGTAGTGCACTACATAGGGAATAATGGTCAAACAGGCCCTGGTCTAAAGTAGTGCACTACATAGGGAATAATGGTCAAATAGGCCCTGGTCTAAAGTAGAGCACTACATAGGGAATAATGGTCAAACAGGCCCTGGTCTAAAGTAGTGCACTATATAGGGAATAGGGTTCAAATAGGTCCTGGTCTAAAGTAGTGCACTACATAGGGAATAATGGTCAAATAGGTCCTGGTCTAAAGTAGTGCACTACATATGGAATAGGGTTCCATTTGGGACGGAGCAATACATCACTGACCTGGGAGAAAACATGGAGAACCCTGTACTCACCATGTTACCAATCTGTCACCAATCACTTTGCTGATCCATCAGAAACCAATAAATATCTCCAAGTCTGTTGAACAAAGTGATTTTCATTGTAACTGGAGTCATACCGACACACACACACACACACACACACACACACACACAGACACACACACACACACACACACACACACACACACACACACACACACACACACACACACTGTCTGCAGTGATTGGCATTATAATGTAATTTACTTATGTATTTATTTTCTGTTGTACAGAGTTGTCTACTGTTGTCTGTCGCCCCCCAGTGGTTCTTTGTTGTAAGAACGAACTTAACTCCGTCCCAAATGGTACCCTATTGTAGTGCACTATAAAGGGAATAGGGGACCATTAGGGACGTATCTAACTGGAATATGTTGTTGCACTACGTCCTAATGATTAGCTCTGGTCCAGGGTGTGACGTGCATCTTGATGGTGCTGAACCGTCTTGATGGATATAACACCCTGGACCAGAGCTACCTAACAATACACAGCTGGATAATAAGTCCTGTTATCTGATATTCTGAATAATGTTGTATTTTATACGTTGTTAAACTGATAAAAAAGGAGAAACCCGCACACTGCTCTTGCTAGTATCACTGCTCTTTATTCAGCTTTCCGTATCGGCCTCAAGGCCTTCGTCAGAGCTCTGTGAGTGTTAGTCGTTTGCACCCTTATGTAGACATTGCATCGAATGGGGTTGGAGTCGAGGGGAAATGAACATGTGTTACCAAATATAACAATGTGCATTTCATAAGTATTCAAATAAAGTGTGTACATAAAACGTATTAAACACGTTCTGCCCAGGACCTTGACATTCTGCCCCGGACCTGGACGTTCTGCCCCCCCAATGTGTTTGGCTTTGGGTCCATTTTTCATCTCAGCTAAAAGTCGGAGGAACAGAACATAATAGCAGCCCAATTAATAGTCCTCTGCTACAAATGAAACACCATTTTAACACATCTGGTTAGTAGGGTATATAATCAGTTCAATGTCAGTAAAATAGCCTTGTATTTTCAATCTGATTACATTGATAAAATCACCAGTGGCCTGGTTGTTCTGCCGCCCTAGGCGAGACAAAAATAATTACATCTTAGACATCCTTATGGATCTAAACTTGGCACTTTCAAAAGTGACCTTTCCACCCAGACAGAGGCTCCACTGACGCAGAAAACTGTAAGCTTCAACCGCTGGCTTCTCGTCCCTTGTAAAACCCAACAACAGAAGCGCTTCACTAAAAGCTGCCTGGGTTTAAACAAATATATTCTCTTTTCAGAAAGAGAAAAGCTCAATTAATAGGGACAGAATAGTAGAGTCAGTTTTTTTGTATCTCTTCGAATATTCTAGGCTGCAGTTCAGCTTCAGATTGTCATAGAGAGGAATCAATATATCTCCATATGCATCGGAGTCCCGTCTTTCTCGGGCATTTCAGAGCTTGTTTCTACTATAAGACGTCACAGAGTTAAGCATTGTTATAGAACGCTTGATATCATCTGGATACGTTTTATGTATTTATTTACAAATATAAAGAAAACAATAGATATATAATTTTTGCTATTTTCATTAACAAAGGATACGTGATACCCTCAGTCAATTCGAGCCCTGGTTTTAGTCAAACACACCAAGCCCTTCCCAGACACGGAGGTATTTAATCAGAACCAAACACACCAAGCCCTTCCCAGACACGGAGGTATTTAATCAGAACCAAACACACCAAGCCCTTCCCAGACACGGAGGTATTTAATCAGAACCAAACACACCAAGCCCTTCCCAGACACGGAGGTATTTAATCAGAACCAAACACACCAAGCCCTTCTCAGACACGGAGGTATTTAATCAGAACCAAACACACCAAGCCCTTCCCAGACACGGAGGTATTTAATCAGAACCAAACACACCAAGCCCTTCCCAGACACGGAGGTATTTAATCAGAACCAAACACACCAAGCCCTTCCCAGACACGGAGGTATTTAATCAGAACCAAACACACCAAGCCCTTCCCAGACACGGAGGTATTTAATCAGAACCAAACACACCAAGCCCTTCTCAGACACGGAGGTATTTAATCAGAACCAAACACACCAAGCCCTTCCCAGACACGGAGGTATTTAATCAGAACCAAACACACCAAGCCCTTCCCAGACACGGAGGTATTTAATCAGTACATGCGCCAGTATTGTAGTATTTGTCTATACCGACATCTATGGAGGATAATTGTGTCCGTCAAACAGGAAGTCTTACCACTTATTTATTGGAGGATGAAGAAATAAGCTCCAATGATCTGTGTAATTGTGTGTTTCTGACCGTTAACATGTTGGGTGGACGCGTGTACATATAGGAGGTTCCTTACCAGGCAGAAGGGAGTTTCACTTTAACCGCTGCATCGGAGAGTTACAATGTTGCTGTCACTATGTAACCTACTACCTACAGTAGGAAAACGAGTTTCTAATTAATAATATCACACCTGTTATCACACATGGCACGACCCCATAATTGTTACAATTACAATAGAAATAACAGTTTTATATTACATATTTAACATATATTTTAATATTCCTGTAGAACTGTAAAACACAGTAAGATCATTTGAGCTTTGGAAACAAGCGCGTTCATGAATGCATGGTGGGCCTCATTATAAATGGGTGGGCCTCGTTATAAATGGGTGGGCCTCGTTATAAATGGGTGGGCCTCGTTATAAATGGGTGGGCCTCGTTATAAATGGGTGGGCCTCGTTATAAATGGGTGGGCCTCGTTATAAATGGGTGGGCCTCGTTATAAATGGGTGGGCCTCGTTATAAATGGGTGGGCCTAGTTATAAATGCATGGTGGGCCTCGTTATAAATGCATGGTGGGCCTCATTATAAATGCATGGTGGGCCTCGTTATAAATGCATGGTGGGCCTCGTTATAAATGCATGGTGGGCCTCGTTATAAATGGGTGGGCCTCGTTATAAATGGGTGGGCCTCGTTATAAATGGGTGGGCCTCGTTATAAATGGGTGGGCCTCGTTATAAATGGCTGGGCCTCGTTATAAATGGGTGGGCATCGTTATAAATGGGTGGGCATCGTTATAAATGGGTGGGCCTCGTTATAAATGCATGGAGGGCCTCGTTATAAATGCATGGCGGGCCTCGTTATAAATGCATGGCGGGCCTCGTTATAAATGCATGGTGGGCCTCGTTATAAATGGGTGGGCCTCGTTATAAATGGGTGGGCCTCGTTATAAATGCATGGTGGGCCTCGTTATAAATGCATGGTGGGCCTCGTTATAAATGCATGGTGGGCCTCGTTATAAATGGGTGGGCCTCGTTATAAATGGGTGGGCCTCGTTATAAATGGGTGGGCCTCGTTATAAATGGGTGGGCCTCGTTATAAATGCGTTGAGGGCCTCGTTATAAATGCATGGTGGGCCTCGTTATAAATGGGTGGGCCTCGTTATAAATGGGTGGGCCTCGTTATAAATGGGTGGGCCTCGTTATAAATGGATGGGCCTCGTTATAAATGCATGGTGGGCCTCGTTATAAATGCATGGTGGGCCTCGTTATAAATGCATGGTGGGCCTCGTTATAAATGCATGGTGGGCCTCGTTATAAATGCATGGTGGGCCTCGTTATAAATGCATGGTGGGCCTCGTTATAAATGCATGGTGGGCCTCGTTATAAATGCATGGTGGGCTTCGTTATAAATGCATGGTGGGCCTCGTTATAAATGCATGGAGGGCCTCGTTATAAATGCATGGTGGGCCTCGTTATAAATGCATGGTGGGCCTCGTTATAAATGGGTGGGCCTGGTTTTAAATGCATGGTGGGCCTCGTTATAAATGCATGGTGGGCCTCGTTATAAATGCATGGTGGGCCTCGTTATAAATGGGTGGGCCTCGTTATAAATGGGTGGGCCTCGTTATAAATGCATGGTGGGCCTCGTTATAAATGCATGGTGGGCCTCGTTATAAATGCATGGTGGGCCTCGTTATAAATGCATGGTGGGCCTCGTTATAAATGCATGGTGGGCCTCGTTATAAATGGGTGGGCCTCGTTATAAATGGGTGGGCCTCGTTATAAATGCATGGTGGGCCTCGTTATAAATGCATGATGGGCATCGTTATAAATGCATGGTGGGCCTCGTTATAAATGGGTGGGCCTCGTTATAAATGCATGGTGGGCCTCGTTATAAATGCATGGTGGGCCTCGTTATAAATGGGTGGGCCTCGTTATAAATGCATGGTGGGCCTCGTTATAAATGCATGGTGGGCCTCGTTATAAATGCATGGCGGCCTCGTTCCGCTGGAGCAGTGTAAAATAAGCTTTATGTCAATGACCCAGCCTTAACGAATTTGGTTTATTTCCATATTGAATGTGATTGTCCAACATCATCATGTATTTATTGTGTAGAGTGACCTCTTTCCTCTGTTGTGGTGCTGCATTGCAGTCAGCGATGGTTTCTCTCGGTAGCTGTCCAGGGTCCTGAAATCAAATCATCTGAGTTTGCTTGGACACCAGCCTGATCTCCAGCTCCTTCCACCTCTGGAAACTATCTGGGTGGTCATGTGACTTCTCATGAGAGGCTGAGGAGGTGACATTGATTCTTCCAGTCCCTGGTTCCATCCCTGACCAGCGCAGATTTGCACACGTGTGAAAAAAGTTTGCAACAAAAACAGAAGTCTGCATCGTTTTGCTTGGAATAGACAAGCCTTGGTCTCTCCACTCTCTCCCCGTTCGCCATCCTCCTATTGTAGTTGGCCACCGAAAACTTTCGTTGCCCCTCATCTCTTGGTAAATTCCCCTCCTTATCCTGATGTGGCCCATCCTGCGCTAACATATCCCGTAAAGATCCATTCATATATTTTGTCCACTCACCGGGATCTTCTATGATTTTGTCTGGGATTCGGATTTAGCAGCAGCACCACCACTGTCACCGGGGACAGGGAGCGACGAATCTGAGTCTGTGTCCAAGATAGTAGGGTCTTCCCAGGCATTGTTTGGAGGTGTAGCTAGGCCTGGTGAGACCACCTGTTCTTGTCCAGCCAGAGAGCTGTCATCATCGGTGGAAGTGCAAGGCTCGGACTCCTCCGGTTTGTCCTCTTCGCTGCTAGAATCAGCTAACGGGGGCTCGTCGTTCTCGGTGAATGAATGTCCTGTCCTCGTAGGCTTGTAATTCTCCACACCGGCTGATGGACATTGCTGCACACTGATACATTTCACCAGAGAATGTCTTTGGTTTAGAGATTGTGTCCTCACACAGACACTTAAACAAAATACAATCATTTATTTGGCAGATTCATTTATTAATGTTTCACAATAGTATAATCCCATATAAAGACACACCTCACCATTCCTACAAAGGATAGTGTGAGTGAACTTCGGGAGAAGGGGGAATGGGGTGGGGGAGGGAACTGTAGCAGCACTATGAGCTGGTGGCTGGGGCACCGCGGGCGGTGTAGTGACCGAACAGGGGCGCCGCGGGCGGTGTAGTGACCGAACAGGGGCGCCGCGGGCGGTGTAGTGACCGAACAGGGGCGACGGAGGGCGGCAGACAATTGTCAAAATATCGTCTCAACTTCAGGTGCTGCCATAGGCGACGGTCTAATGGGAGGGCTGGCCCTGAACACGTCTGTTATCCCACAATGAGGACATCAAGTAAGTTTTCATAAATCATTGGGTTCCGTTCAAGAAGAAACGTCAGAGTAGTCTGAAGTGGAGGCATTAATTCATGTTGACATTTACAACATAACATGCATGGACATTTCATCATTAAGACCTTTAGGGAATCATGTCTGGAGGGTGAAAATCCCCCAACATTCTCATTAGCTCAGTGTTATATCACCTCCCCTGTCTGATATCTTGACTTTCTCTCTGTCACACAACCTATAGGTATTACTGTCATGTTGTAGGTCATTACAATGTACTGAGACTGGATAATCCCTGTCCTTACTCCTGATTCAACTTTTATGTTCACTAATTCTCTGAGATAACGAGAGGTTTTACCTCCATAACACAACCCACATGGACATTTCATCATGTAGATAACATGGGTGGTGTTTACCTACATAACACAACCCACATGGACATTTAATCATGTAGATAACATGGGTGGTGTTTACCTACATAACACAGCTCACATGGACATTTAATCATGTAGATAACATGGGTGGTGTTTACCTACATAACACAGCCCACATGGACATTTAATCATGTAGATAACATGGGTGGTGTATACCTACATAACACAGCCCACATGGACATTTAATCATGTAAATAACATGGGTGGTGTTTACCTACATAACACAGCCCACATGGACATTTAATCATGTAGATAACATGGGTGGTGTTTACCTACATAACACAACCCACATGGACATTTAATCATGTAGATAACATGGGTGGTGTTTACCTACATAACACAGCCCACATGGACATTTAATCATGTAGATAACATGGGTGGTGTTTACCTACATAACACAGCCCACATGGACATTTAACCATGTAGATAACATGGGTGGTGTTTACCTACATAACACAACCCACATGGACATTTAATCATGTAGATAACATGGGTGGTGTTTACCTACATAACACAACCCACATGGACATTTAATCATGTAGATAACATGGGTGGTGTTTACCTACATAACACAACCCACATGGACATTTAATCATGTAGATAACATGGGTGGTGTTTACCTACATGACAACAGCTCACATGGACATTTAATCATGTAGATAACATGGGTGATGTTCACCTACATAACACAACCCACATGGACATTTAATCATGTAGATAACATGGGTGGTGTTTACCTACATAACACAACCCACATGGACATTTAATCATGTAGATAACATGGGTGGTGTTTACCTACATAACACAGCCTACATGGACATTTAATCATGTAGATAACATGGGTGGTGTTTACCTACATAACACAGCCCACATGGACATTTAATCATGTAGATAACATGGGTGGTGTTTACCTACATAACACAACCCACATGGACATTTAATCATGTAGATAACATGGGTGGTGTTTACCTACATAACACAGCCCACATGGACATTTAATCATGTAGATAACATGGGTGGTATTTACCTACATAACACAGCCCACATGGACATTTAATCATGTAGACAACATGGGTGGTGTTTACCTACATAACACAGCCCACATGGACATTTAATCATGTAGATAACATGGGTGGTGTTTACCTACATAACACAACCCACATGGACATTTAATCATGTAGATAACATGGGTGATGTTTACCTACATAACACAGCCCACATGGACATTTAGTCATGTAGATAACATGGGTGGTGTTTACCTACATAACACAACCCACATGGACATTTAGTCATGTAGATAACTTGGGTGGTGTTTACCTACATAACACAACCCACATGGACATTTAATCATGTAGATAACATGGGTGGTGTTTACCTACATAACACAACCCACATGGACATTTAATCATGTAGATAACATGGGTGGTGTTTACCTACATAACACAGCCCACATGGACATTTAATCATGTAGATAACATGGGTGGTGTTTCCCTACATAACACAGCCCACATGGACATTTAATCATGTAGATAACATGGGTGGTGTTTACCTACATAACACAGCCCACATGGACATTTAATCATGTAGATAACATGGGTGGTGTTTACCTACATAACACAGCCCACATGGACATTTAATCATGTAGATAACATGGGTGGTGTTTACCTACATTACACAGCCCACATGGACATTTAATCATGTAGATAACAAGGGTGGTGTTTACCTACATAACACAACCCACATGGACATTTAGTCATGTAGATAACATGGGTGGTGTTTACCTACATAACACAACCCACATGGACATTTAATCATGTAGATAACATGGGTGGTGTTTACCTACATAACACAACCCACATGGACATTTAATCATGTAGACAACATGGGTGGTGTTTACCTACATAACACAGCCCACATGGACATTTAATCATGTAGATAACATGGGTGGTGTTTACCTACATAACACAACCCACATGGACATTTAATCATGTAGATAACATGGGTGGTGTTTACCTACATAACACAGCCCACATGGACATTTAATCATGTAGATAACATGGGTGGTGTTTACCTACATAACACAGCCCACATGGACATTTAATCATGTAGATAACATGGGTGGTGTTTACCTACATAACACAACCCACATGGACATTTAATCATGTAGATAACATGGGTGGTGGAACACGTAATAATGTCATTTATTTGGAACCGTTCTCCTGTATGTGGGTGGCAGAAACGTTCACACTTCATCATATTGTTGCACTGGGCTCAGCATCTGCATTTATAGCTACCAATCAGAAGAGGGCGTAAAAGAGCCTGGCTCGTTTTCTTTTGTGGCTGGAAGTTTGGCATGGACCAATTTGTCACGTAAATACGGGGTGGGTTCTTAGATTTACCCGACCTCTCCTATATACAATACGGGTGGGTTCTTCAATTTACCCGACCTCTCCTATATACAATACGTGGTGGGTTCTTAAATTTACCCGACCTCTCCTATATACAATAAGTGGTGGGTTCTTAAATTTACCCGACCTCTCCTATATACAACATTTACATTTACATTTAAGTCATTTAGCAGACGCTCTCATCCAGAGCGACTTACAATAAGTGGTGGGTTGTTAAATTCAGCTGGCAGAGCTGGGTCTGATAAAACATGACAATGGTTCTAAGGAGTTATCTTATCCATAAAGAACTTCTCACAGTCTTCAACGTCACTGAACTTCACCACTACATGTCTGTGCATCTGTCTGTCTGTCATTCTGTCTGTGTGACTCTGTCTAGATTTAGGTTCCCAAGGAAGGTACTCCTGATAGCGCTCAAACCCGTCTGGATCTTGACACTCTGAACATACGTTCTGCATCATATCTCTTACACCAGATATTATATTTTTTGTATTTTGTACTTTGTAAAAGGGTATTTTCTTTTTGTTTGCTGCAAAAACTGAAAAACCTGCTTGGAACGAAATACTGCTGTGAAACCTACAGGAGCCGTATCTTAATTTGATCATCCTGTTGTTGTAGGAATTTTCCTGCACAGAATGAAATGTTAATTTGTAATGTATTCCAGGTTGAAAAGGCTTCTAAAGTTTGTATTTTCTTCTTTAAAATGTCATACTTTTTTTGACCAAACTATTTTTTAACAACCCCTACAAAAAAATGTCCATTAATTATAAACAACATAACAATTTCCTGTTGCTGCAGGATAATTTCTGTTGTGTGAAACTGTCTCAAATGAATATATGGCATCTCTCTCTCTCTCTGCCTCCCTCTCTCTCTCTCTGCCTCTCTGTCTCTCTCTCTCTCTCTGCCTCTCTCTCTCTCTCTGCCTCTCTCTCTCTCTCTCTGCCTCTCTCTCTCTCTCTTGAATATGAATATATTCATCCAAGATATTTTTTTCTATTCACTACTAAAGTGACACGTCATTTTCCAGGAAGTAGCCTTGTAGTTTTTGTAGTCTTTCTGAATAGTCTTCAATGGGTAAAAACGCATCGCAATGGTCTTCAAGCCAAATAATCCATTAAAGGAATCTAGGCAGAGGTAAATTCATCCAAAAACAAAATATGTATTTTATATATATATACAGTATATATATATATCAATCAATCATTTGAAACCTGTCCTGTCCACAGAGGTCATGGATTGGAGGTTTGAAAACTGAAACAAGGCTGACCTCTGCTGGTGAGATGATTTGAGAACACTGCTTGAAAATCCTTTTTTAAATAATTTTACATTTATTTAACTAGGCAAGTCAGTAAAGAACAAATTCTTATTTACAATTAACGGCATACCCCGGCCAAACCTGGACGATGCTGGGCCAATTGTGCGCCACCCTATGGGTCTCCCAATCACGGCAGGATGTGATGCAGCCTGGATTTTGATGATTCTAGAATAATGTTTGAAAATCCTTCTTGACCAGCTACAGGTATGTTTAGAGACATGGTAGCTTCTTGACCAGCTCCAGGTATGTTTAGAGACATGGTAGCTTCTTGACCAGCTCCAGGTATGTTTAGAGACATGGTAGCTTCTTGACCAGCTCCAGGTATGTTTAGAGACATGGTAGCTTCTTGACCAGCTCCAGGTATTTTTAGAGACATGGTAGCTTCTTGACCAGCTCCAGGTATGTTTAGAGACATGGTATCTTCTTGACCAGCTCCAGGTATGTTTAGAGACATGGTAGCTTCTTGACCAGCTCCAGGTATGTTTAGAGACATGGTAGCTTCTTGACCAGCTCCAGGTATGTTTAGAGACATGGTAGCTTCTTGACCAGCTCCAGGTATGTTTAGAGACATGGTAGCTTCTTGACCAGCTCCAGGTATGTTTTGAGACATGGTAGCTAGCTGGTATGCTGGACTGGTTGGACACATAGTTAAGGCAAAGTTTGAATGAATAACTGACAACTAAAATAGTACTTTCAATAATTTATATTTTTAGCTCAAATAATGTGGTTTAATGTTGAATTGGAACATTTTGGAGTCACATGGTTACATTTAAAAAGCATGAGAACAAAACACCAGACTCTCACAGGCTTCATTCATTATAGATGTTTATTCCTTCAAATGGGAAGAAGATGGATACATACAGTGATAGAATTACATTCAGAACATATAATAGCATCTCTATGGTAACAGTGATAGAATTACATTCAGAACATATAATAGTATCTCTATGGTAACAGTGATAGAATTACATTCAGAACATATAATAGTATCTCTATGGTAACAGTGATAGAATGACATTCAGAACATATAATAGTATCTCTATGGTAACAGTGATAGAATTACATTCAGAACATATAATAGTATCTCTATGGTAACAGTGATAGAATTACATTCAGAACATATAATAGTATCTCTATGGTAACAGTGATAGAATTACATTCAGAACATATAATAGTATCTCTATGGTAACAGTGATAGAATTACATTCAGAACATATAATAGTATCTCTATGGTAACAGTGATAGAATTACATTCAGAACATATAATAGTATCTCCATGGTAACAGTGATAGAATTACATTCAGAACATATAATAGTATCTCTATGGTAACAGTGATAGAATTACATTCAGAACATATAATAGTATCTCTATGGTAACAGTGATAGAATTACATTCAGAACATATAATAGTATCTCTATGGTAACAGTGATAGAATTACATTCAGAACATATAATAGTATCTCCATGGTAACAGTGATAGAATTACATTCAGAACATATAATAGTATCTCTATGGTAACAGTGATAGAATTACATTCAGAACATATAATAGTATCTCTATGGTAACAGTGATAGAATTACATTCAGAACATATAATAGTATCTCTATGGTAACAGTGATAGAATTACATTCAGAACATATAATAGTATCTCTATGGTAACAGTGATAGAATTACATTCAGAACATATAATACTATCTCTATGGTAACAGTGATAGAATTACATTCAGAACATATAATAGTATCTCCATGGTAACAGTGATAGAATTACATTCAGAACATATAATAGTATCTCTATGGTAACAGTTACATTGCAGTCAGAACCTGACAAACTGTTGGCCCATGTATTAACAACAGTAATGTCTTTATATCATAAATCAATTAAACTTTATTTTCTACAGAATTGCATTCCCTTTCATGTGATATAGAGACACAGCAGTGAAAGTAGAAGGTAGGATATAAAGGTTTGACTCAGGGATTGAACCCTGGTCTCCCATGGGGGACTGTACTTTATCCTTGTCTGTTACCGCTGGACCAAACTCTGGGACTGTTCTGTAACACGTACAACACGAGACATTAACAATCCTCATCACATTCCTTTAACCCTTTCCCACTAACATCCCCACCTCCCTCTCTCTGCTCTTCTCTCTCTCTTTCTGAGAAGAACCTATTGGACACTTCTTTGGGAAAACCTGGACATCACCACCTGGGTAGTACTGCTTCAACATGTCATACAGATCTGACAAGGGATGGGGATCCAATACTTTTTTGTTCGTTTCCTCTTTGTTCTCACCCCAGTGTGCTTCAGCCATCCACTCTTTCTTCTCACTGTTGTAACAGCAGTAGGCTGTCCACATGATATCTGGGATGTTCACTCGGTTGTTCAGTGTGTTGCTCTTACTGGGCACTGCTCCAGTCACCACATAGGCCTTGATAACGTTATTATCTAGACACTGCTTCAGGAGAATCTTTCTAACCTTAAGCTCCATCTTTGCCCAGCTACCTTCATTAAATGTCTTTACTTGAGGAACAGAGTTTGTCAGGGTAAAGGTGGAGTCCTGATTAACAGGTTGGTGAGCAAAAGCTTTTGAAAACATGTGACCTTTGTTCACCTTCTTGTTTTTACCATCTATATCATAATCCTGATTGACAGCCTGGTGTGTATAAATGACTCCTTGTTTCTCCAGAATCATAACTGGGTCAACTCCTCCGTCCAGCTGTAGGAACAATATTCATTGCAGTTATACTGTATATACGGAACTGACCTGTACATCAGACCTGTACATCAGACCTGTACATCAGACCTGTACATCAGACCTGTACATTAGACCTGTACATTACAGTGCATTCTGAAAGTATTCAGACCCCTTGACTTTTTCCACATTTTGTTACGTTACAGCCTTGTTCTAAAATGGATTAAATAGTTTTTTCCCTCATCAATCTACACACAATACCACATAATGACATCACAATACCCCATAATGACATCACAATACCACATAATGACATCACAATACCCCATAATGACATCACAATACCACATAATGATAAAGCAAAACCAGGGTCTGAATACTTATGTATATAAGGTATCTGTTTTTTATTTAGGAAACTATCCCTTTAAGGAACGAAACAGACATGTAATCTTGCTAGAACAGACAGTAGTAATTGACATGTAATCTTGCTAGAACAGACAGTAGTAATTGACATGTAATCTTGCTAGACAGACAGTGGTAATTGACATGTAATCTTGCTAGACAGACAGTAGTAATTGACATGTAATCTTGCTAGACAGACAGTAGTAATAGACATGTAATCTTGCTAGACAGACAGTAGTAATAGACATGTAATCTTGCTAGAACAGACAGTAGTAATTGACATGTAATCTTGCTAGACAGACAGTAGTAATAGACATGTAATCTTGCTAGACAGACAGTAGTAATTGATATGTAATCTTGCTAGACAGACAGTAGTAATTGACATGTAATCTTGCTAGACAGACAGTAGTAATTGACATGCAATCTCGCTAGACAGACAGTAGTAATTGACATGTAATCTTGCTAGACAGACAGTAGTAATTGACATGTAATCTTGCTAGACAGACAGTAGTAATTGACATGTAATCTTGCTAGAACAGACAGTAGTAATTGACATGTAATCTTGCTAGACAGACAGTAGTAATTGACATGTAATCTCGCTAGACAGACAGTAGTAATTGACATGTAATCTTGCTAGACAGACAGTAGTAATTGACATGTAATCTTGCTAGAACAGACAGTAGTAATTGACATGTAATCTTGCTAGACAGACAGTAGTAATTGACATGTAATCTTGCTAGACAGACAGTAGTAATTGACATGTAATCTTGCTAGAACAGACAGTAGTAATTGACATGTAATCTTGCTAGACAGACAGTAGTAATAGACATGTAATCTTGCTAGACAGACAGTAGTAATTGACATGTAATCTTGCTAGACAGACAGTAGTAATTGACATGTAATCTTGCTAGAACAGACAGTAGTAATTGACATGTAATCTTGCTAGACAGACAGTAGTAATAGACATGTAATCTTGCTAGACAGACAGTAGTAATTGACATGTAATCTTGCTAGACAGACAGTAGTAATTGACATGTAATCTTGCTAGACAGACAGTAGTAATTGACATGTAATCTTGCTAGACAGACAGTAGTAATTGACATGTAATCTGGCTAGACAGACAGTAGTAATTGACATGTAATCTTGCTAGACAGACAGTAGTAATTGACATGTAATCTTGCTAGAACAGACAGTAATAATTGTCTACTGAAGGTTATAGTTCAACTTTGGCATTAAATGTCGATTTGAAAAGTTGTCTAAATTACCTGAGGTTCAATCATCCATTTATCTGGTCTTTTCCCGCTCGATCCGACCCCAGTGAAGGTGTAGGCTGAGAACACAGGGATCCTGTTGGTCGTGTCGTAGAGAGTTGCAAACATGTAGGTGTTGTAAACAACCTTGTTCTTCATGTATTTAAACAACTGGCAGATCGGCTTGTAGCGGTTCTGTTCCTTGACTATCCCATCAACCAAAATACCTGGGAGATTTGGAGTTGTCCCCCACAGGAAAAACTCTGTGCACTCTGGATCGAACCTGTTCACCACACGAGAGAAAGCAGGAGGAAGGAGAGAGAGAAGGAGGAGAGTAGAGAGATGATTCAATACCCCCATCATCACCTGAAGACTGTACACCACAGAGACAAAGATGAAGTTACAGAGACCAGTTGGTAGACTGGAGAGACTGTTGAGCTGTCAGGACAGACTGCTTTAAATAGTTATTTCAGAGACTCCTCCTTCAGATGTCAAAACAGAGGGTTGATTTGCATAAACTCCTCTGTATTCTTCCGTGGAAACTGCTGTAACAAATAAAATGTGACTCACCTCCTGTAGCTTATGGTTCTACTTTAGAATGTGGAACACACAGCCAATAGGGAGGTTTGATTGTTACACATGATAAATAGTCACACCTGTTCCACATAGAGAGGAGTTTATCCAACCCTCCTTGTCCAGTCTTGACCACTAATTATACCAGACAGGACTCATCTTCATACAGAGGAGTTTATCCAACCCTCCTTGTCCAGTCTTGACCACTAATTATACCAGACAGGACTCATCTTCATACAGAGGAGTTTATCCAACCCTCCTTGTCCAGTCTTGACCACTAATTATACCAGACAGGACTCATCTTCATAGAGAGGAGTTTATCCAACCCTCCTTGTCCAGTCTTGACCACTAATTATACCAGACAGGACTCATCTTCATAGAGAGGAGTTTATCCAACCCTCCTTGTCCAGTCTTGACCACTAATTATACCAGACAGGACTCATCTTCATAGAGAGGAGTTTATCCAACCCTCCTTGTCCAGTCTTGACCATTAATTTTCAGAGACTATCTCTTTGAGTTTTTGAGTCAGAGGTGTTAAGCCTTGTGGCATATGAATGAATGTGAACTCAGCAACCGTAACCTTGGTGCTGCTATTACATGGAAAGTGCAGACAACATTTCACAACATTTTCAACCCTGTGAAAGCTTGAATTGTTTCTTTGTATTTAGTGTTTTTTATTTCATCCAGAAGACAACCATCATCTCCTTTATGTTGAGTGCCAAGCAGAGACGCATCTGGTCCCATTATTTACAGTCTTTGGTATGACTCAACCAGGGATCAAACCCCAATCCCCTACCAGGGTGGACACTTTACCCACAAGGCCACTAAGTCAGCAAATGACTGCTTGCAAGTCAGATAATTATGCCAGACAGGACTCATTTAAACAACCAAGTACATGTTGATCTGGTCAATGTAATAAACAAACTGAAAAGGAAGTTGATTGCTTACAGGCCGGATGCTCTGTTTACTTCAGACACACCTTCTCCCAGATATCATGACAGAAGAGTTCCTCATTCAGTAAGATAATGTTTACTCAGTGACATCCTGAGGCATTGATAGATCATGAGAGAGGAAGAAAAACTGTGTACACAGTCACTACATCCGGGTTCAGCATCTAGGAGAACAGAGAGGGTACATTCATTCTGCATTAAACTAACAAGTCAAGGTTCATCTGGGGAATTTGATCATCAGTTGGCCAGACAACCGTCAGGAGAAGGAAGGGCAGGGGGTTAAAAACATTTAAATTATTTGTCCTGCTAAGATTTAGTTTATGAAATCATGGTCAAACAATGTCAATGTGTTTAAGGTTGACTTTGGGGAAAAACGCATAAATAACAGCTTGAAACTGTACAGCTGATCAATGTACCATCATACCCGGTCATTTAATGGATGAATTAGAAGTTCAAATCCTGACTGATCTCTACAGCTTCGATCCAAAAACAAATACCCAAGTCTCCCCATTTCTTTAAAACACTTATTCCAGGAAAAGTCAAAACATGACATTCTCAATGGCAGATTTAGGGCAAATGTTTAATTCAGATGAAGTAAATTAAAATGTCTGTGGTGGTTCTTGTGAAAAGGCCCCGAGGTGTGATCACAGGAGGTGAGTCAGTCCCATGGAATAGACCTACAGGAGGTGAGTCAGTCCCATGGAATAGACCTACAGGAGGTGAGTCACATTTTATTAGTTACAGCATTTTCCGTAGAAACGTACAGAGGAGTTTATGCAAATCAACCCTTTCTGTTTTGACATCTGAAGTTGGAGTTTCTGAAAACCTATTTAATAAAGCAGTCTGTCCTGACTCAGCTCAACAGTCTCCAGTCTACCAACTGGTCTCTGTAACTTCATCTTTGTCTCTGTGGTGTACAGTCTTCAGGTGATGATGGGGGTATTGAATCATCTCTCTACTCTCCTCCTCCTCTCTTCTCTCTAAACTCCACAGCTGCATTTCATTAAAAATTAATGTGAGTTATGGAACAATGCTTGAAAGTGCTGATTGTTTGAAATATCTGGGACTGAGGATAGATTTTGAATTGTCTTTAGGAAAAGCATATAGATTACATTAGTAAAACAATGAAGTATAAGCATGTGGTTACTATACAGATCTAAGAAATGATTTACTGTGTCTGTTAGAAAGACCTTGGTAACCCAACTCAAATCAAATCTAGTTCTATTGGTCACACGCGCCCGAATACAACAGGTGTAGTAGACCTTACAGTGAAATGCTGAATACAACAGGTGTAGTAGACCTTACAGTGAAATGCTGAATACAACAGGTGTAGTAGACCTCACAGTGAAATGCTGAATACAACAGGTGTAGTAGACCTTACAGTGAAATGCTGAATACAACAGGTGTAGTAGACCTGACAGTGAAATGCTGAATACAACAGGTGTCGTAGACCTTACAGTGAAATGCTGAATACAACAGGTGTAGTAGACCTCACAGTGAAATGCTGAATACAACAGGTGTAGTAGACCTTACAGTGAAATGCTGAATACAACAGGTGTAGTAGACCTTACAGTGAAATGCTGAATACAACAGGTGTAGACCTCACAGTGAAATGCTGAATACAACAGGTGTAGGTAGACCTCACAGTGAAATGCTGAATACAACAGGTGTAGTAGACCTCACAGTGAAATGCTGAATACAACAGGTGTAGTAGACCTCACAGTGAAATGCTGAATACAACAGGTGTAGTAGACCTCACAGTGAAATGCTGAATACAACAGGTGTAGTAGACCTTACAGTGAAATGCTGAATACAACAGGTGTAGACCTCACAGTGAAATGCTGAATACAACAGGTGTAGGTAGACCTTACAGTGAAATGCTGAATACAACAGGTGTTGTAGACCTCACAGTGAAATGCTGAATACAACAGGTGTAGTAGACCTTACAGTGAAATGCTGAATACAACAGGTGTAGTAGACCTTACAGTGAAATGCTGAATACAACAGGTGTAGGTAGACCGTACAGTGAAATGCTGAATACAACAGGTGTAGTAGACCTGACAGTGAAATGCTGAATACAACAGGTGTAGTAGACCTGACAGTGAAATGCTGAATACAACAGGTGTCGTAGACCTTACAGTGAAATGCTGAATACAACAGGTGTAGTAGACCTGACAGTGAAATGCTGAATACAACAGGTGTAGTAGACCTGACAGTGAAATGCTGAATACAACAGGTGTCGTAGACCTGACAGTGAAATGCTGAATACAACAGGTGTAGTAGACCTGACAGTGAAATGCTGAATACAACAGGTGTAGTAGACCTTACAGTGAAATGCTGAATACAACAGGTGTCGTAGACCTTACAGTGAAATGCTGAATACAACAGGTGTCGTAGACCTCACAGTGAAATGCTGAATACAACAGGTGTAGTAGACCTCACAGTGAAATGCTGAATACAACAGGTGTAGTAGACCTCACAGTGAAATGCTGAATACAACAGGTGTCATAGACCTTACAGTGAAATGCTGAATACAACAGGTGTAGACCTCACAGTGAAATGCTGAATACAACAGGTGTAGTAGACCTTACAGTGAAATGCTGAATACAACAGGTGTAGTAGACCTCACAGTGAAATGCTGAATACAACAGGTGTAGGTAGACCTTACAGTGAAATGCTGAATACAACAGGTGTAGGTAGACCTTACAGTGAAATGCTGAATACAACAGGTGTAGTAGACCTTACAGTGAAATGCTGAATACAACAGGTGTAGTAGACCTTACAGTGAAATGCTGAATACAACAGGTGTAGTAGACCTCACAGTGAAATGCTGAATACAACAGGTGTAGTAGACCTTACAGTGAAATGCTGAATACAACAGGTGTCGTAGACCTTACAGTGAAATGCTGAATACAACAGGTGTAGTAGACCTTATAGTGAAATGCTGAATACAACAGGTGTAGTAGACCTCACAGTGAAATGCTGAATACAACAGGTGTAGTAGACCTCACAGTGAAATGCTGAATACAACAGGTGTCGTAGACCTTACAGTGAAATGCTGAATACAACAGGTGTAGTAGACCTTACAGTGAAATACTGAATACAACAGGTGTAGTAGACCTCACAGTGAAATGCTGAATACAACAGGTGTAGTAGACCTTACAGTGAAATGCTGATTACAACAGGTGTAGACCTTACAGTGAAATGCTGAATACAACAGGTGTAGTAGACCTCACAGTGAAATGCTGAATACAACAGGTGTAGTAGACCTCACAGTGAAATGCTGAATACAACAGGTGTAGTAGACCTCACAGTGAAATGCTGAATACAACAGGTGTAGTAGACCTTACAGTGAAATGCTGAATACAACAGGTGTAGTAGACCTTACAGTGAAATGCTGAATACAACAGGTGTAGTAGACCTTAGTGAAATGCTGAATACAACAGGTGTAGTAGACCTTAGTGAAATGCTGAATACAACAGGTGTAGTAGACCTCACAGTGAAATGCTGAATACAACAGGTGTAGTAGACCTCACAGTGAAATGCTGATTACAACAGGTGTAGACCTTACAGTGAAATGCTGAATACAACAGGTGTAGTAGACCTCACAGTGAAATGCTGAATACAACAGGTGTAGTAGACCTTACAGTGAAATGCTGAATACAACAGGTGTAGTAGACCTCACAGTGAAATGCTGAATACAACAGGTGTAGTAGACCTCACAGTGAAATGCTGAATACAACAGGTGTAGTAGACCTTACAGTGAAATGCTGAATACAACAGGTGTAGTAGACCTCACAGTGAAATGCTGAATACAACAGGTGTAGTAGACCTCACAGTAAAATGCTGAATACAACAGGTGTAGTAGACCTTACAGTGAAATGCTGAATACAACAGGTGTAGTAGACCTCACAGTGAAATGCTGAATACAACAGGTGTAGTAGACCTCACAGTGAAATGCTGAATACAACAGGTGTAGTAGACCTCACAGTGAAATGCTGAATACAACAGGTGTAGTAGACCTCACAGTGAAATGCTGAATACAACAGGTGTAGTAGACCTTACAGTGAAATGCTGAATACAACAGGTGTAGTAGACCTCACAGTGAAATGCTGAATACAACAGGTGTCGTAGACCTCACAGTGAAATGCTGAATACAACAGGTGTAGTAGACCGTACAGTGAAATGCTGAATACAACAGGTGTAGTAGACCTCACAGTGAAATGCTGAATACAACAGGTGTAGTAGACCTCACAGTGAAATGCTGAATACAACAGGTGTCGTAGACCTCACAGTGAAATGCTGAATACAACAGGTGTCGTAGACCTTACAGTGAAATGCTGAATACAACAGGTGTCGTAGACCTTACAGTGAAATGCTGAATACAACAGGTGTAGTAGACCTTACAGTGAAATGCTGAATACAACAGGTGTAGTAGACCTTACAGTGAAATGCTGAATACAACAGGTGTAGTAGACCTCACAGTGAAATGCTGAATACAACAGGTGTAGTAGACCTCACAGTGAAATGCTGAATACAACAGGTGTAGTAGACCTTACAGTGAACTGCTGAATACAACAGGTGTAGTAGACCTCACAGTGAAATGCTGAATACAACAGGTGTCGTAGACCTTACAGTGAAATGCTGAATACAACAGGTGTAGACCTCACAGTGAAATGCTGAATACAACAGGTGTAGTAGACCTCACAGTGAAATGCTGAATACAACAGGTGTAGTAGACCTTACAGTGAAATGCTGAATACAACAGGTGTAGTAGACCTTACAGTGAAATGCTGAATACAACAGGTGTAGTAGACCTTACAGTGAAATGCTGAATACAACAGGTGTAGTAGACCTTACAGTGAAATGCTGAATACAACAGGTGTAGTAGACCTCACAGTGAAATGCTGAATACAACAGGTGTAGTAGACCTTACAGTGAAATGCTGAATACAACAGGTGTAGTAGACCTTACAGTGAAATGCTGAATACAACAGGTGTAGGTAGACCGTACAGTGAAATGCTGAATACAACAGGTGTAGTAGACCTCACAGTGAAATAATGAATACAACAGGTGTAGTAGACCTTACAGTGAAATGCTGAATACAACAGGTGTAGTAGACCTTACAGTGAAATGCTGAATACAACAGGTGTAGTAGACCTCACAGTGAAATGCTGAATACAACAGGTGTAGTAGACCTCACAGTGAAATGCTGAATACAACAGGTGTAGTAGACCTTACAGTGAAATGCTGAATACAACAGGTGTAGTAGACCTCACAGTGAAATGCTGAATACAACAGGTGTAGTAGACCTTACAGTGAAATGCTTACAAGCCCTTAAACAACAATGCAGTTTAAAAAAAATACACCTGAAAAGCAAAAGATAAGATTAACAAATAATTAAAGACAGCAGTAAATAACAAGAGCAGCATAGAAGGGGGGCAATGCAAATAGTCTGGGTAGCTATTTGATTAGATGTTCAGGAGTCTTATGGCTTGGGGGTAGAAGCTGTTTAGAAGCCTCTTGGACCTAAACTTGGTGCTCCGGTACCGCTTGCCATGTGGTAGCAGAACGAACAGTCTATGACTGGGGTGGCTGGAGTCTTTGACAATTTGTAGGGCCTTCCTCTGACACTGTCTGGCATAGAGGTCCTGGATGGCAGGAAACCTGGACCGTACACACAACCCTCTGTTGTGCCTTGCGGTCGGAGGCCAAGCAGTTGCCATACCAGGCAGTGATGCAACCCGTCAGGATGCTCTCGATGGTGCAGCTGTAGAACATTTTGAGGACCTGGGGACCCACGCCAAATATGTTCAGTCTCCTGAGGGGGAATAGGCTTTGTCTTGCCCTCTTCACGACTGTCTTGGTGTGTTTTGACCATGATAGTTTGTTGGTGATGTGAACATCAAGGAACTTGAAGCTCTCAACCTGCTCCACTACAGCCCTGTCGATGAGAATGGGGACAAGCTCGGTCCTCCTTTTCCTATAGTCCACAATCATCTCCTTTGTCTTGATCATGTTGGGGGAGAGGTTGTTATCCTGGCACCACCCGGCCAGGTCTCTGACCTCCTCCCTGTAGGCTGTCTCATCGTTGTCGGTGATCAGGCTGTTGTGTCATCAGCAACCTTAATGATGGTGTTGGAGTTGTGCCTGGCTGTTCAGTCATGAGTGAACAGGAGGGAACTGAGCACGCACCCCCGAGGCGCCCCATGTGTTGTTACCTACCCTTACCCCCTGGGGGCAGCCCGTCAGGAAGTCCAGGATCCAGTTTTTTGGGGAGGTGTTTAGTCCCAGGGTTCGTAGCTTAGTGATGAGCTCTGAGGGCACTGTGGTGTTGAACGCTGAGCTGTAGTCAACGAACAGCATTCTCACATAGGTGTTCCTTTCGTCCAGGTGGGAAAGGGAAGTGTGGAGTGCAATAGAGATTGCATCATCTGTGGATCTGTTGGGGCGGTATGCAAATTGGAGTGGGTCTAGGGTTTCTGGGATAATGGTGTTGATGTGAGCCATTACCAGCCTTTCAAAGCACTTCATGGCTTCAGACATCGTCATTTAGGCAGTTCTTAGGTTAAAAAAAACCCAAACTACCCCCAGGGTAGTAAGAAACGCTTCACTAATTTGCGTGTCATCTTTTGCACTTTTTTGTTCCTGCGCAAGGCCAACCCGATGTCGAGCCGGTCTCAACTAGCAAAAAGCCACTGAAAGAAGGGGTCTCATTTAGATGTTTTGTGTGTCTGTGGAGCAGAAGAAACGTGTGTTAAGAATCAAAAAGATATCGGAGTGGAACGTTTCCTGTTTTCCTATCAAGGGGGGTATTTCTGGGGTGGCGCAATAAATAAAGGATATAACTGAAGAGGATATGTAGAGGATATAACTGAAGAGGATATAACTGAAGAGGATATGTAGAGGATATAACGGAAGAGGATATGTAGAGGATATAACTGAAGAGGATATAACTGAAGAGGATATGTAGAGGATATAACAGAAGAGGATATGTAGAGGATATAACTGAAGAGGATATGTAGAGGATATAACTGAAGAGGATATAACTGAAGAGGATATGTAGAGGATATAACTGAAGAGGATATAACTGAAGAGGATTTAACTGAAGAGGATATGTAGAGGATATAACTGAAGAGGATATAACTGAAGAGGATATGTAGAGGATATAACTGAAGAGGATATAACTGAAGAGGATATAACTGAAGAGGATATGTAGAGGATATAACTGAAGAGGATATGTAGAGGATATAACAGAAGAGGATATAACTGAAGAGGATATGTAGAGGATATAACTGAAGAGGATATAACTGAAGAGGATATGTAGAGGATATAACTGAAGAGGATATGTAGAGGATATAACTGAAGAGGATATGTAGAGGATATAACTGAAGAGGATATGTAGAGGATATAACTGAAGAGGATATAACTGAAGAGGATATAACTGAAGAGGATATAACTGAAGAGGATATAACTGAAGAGGATATGTAGAGGATATAACTGAAGAGGATATGTAGAGGATATAACTGAAGAGGATATAACTGAAGAGGATATAACTGAAGAGGATATGTAGAGGATATAACTGAAGAGGATATAACTGAAGAGGATATAACTGAAGAGGATATGTAGAGGATATAACTGAAGAGGATATGTAGAGGATATAACTGAAGAGGATATGTAGAGGATATAACTGAAGAGGATATAACTGAAGAGGATATGTAGAGGATATATAGAGGATATAACTGAAGAGGATATGTAGAGGATATAACTGAAGAGGATATGTAGAGGATATGTAGAGGATATAACTGAAGAGGATATAACTGAAGAGGATATGTAGAGGATATAACTGAAGAGGATATGTAGAGGATATAACTGAAGAGGATATAACTGAAGAGGATATGTAGAGGATATAACTGAAGAGGATATGTAGAGGATATAACTGAAGAGGATATAACTGAAGAGGATATGTAGAGGATATAACTGAAGAGGATATGTAGAGGATATGTAGAGGATATAACTGAAGAGGATATAACTGAAGAGGATATGTAGAGGATATAACTGAAGAGGATATAACTGAAGAGGATATGTAGAGGATATAACTGAAGAGGATATAACTGAAGAGGATATGTAGAGGATATAACTGAAGAGGATATGTAGAGGATATGTAGAGGATATAACTGAAGAGGATATATAGAGGATATAACTGAAGAGGATATGTAGAGGATATAACTGTAGAGGATATGTAGAGGATATAACTGAAGAGGATATGTAGAGGATATAACTGAAGAGGATATATAGAGGATATAACTGAAGAGGATATGTAGAGGATATAACTGTAGAGGATATATAGAGGATATAACTGAAGAGGATATGTAGAGGATATAACTGTAGAGGATATAACTGAAGAGGATATGTAGAGGATATAACTGAAGAGGATATGTAGAGGATATAACTGAAGAGGATATAACTGAAGAGGATATGTACAGGATATAACTGAAGAGGATATGTAGAGGATATAACTGAAGAGGATATAACTGAAGAGGATATCTAGAGGATATAACTGAAGAGGATATGTAGAGGATATAACTGAAGAGGATATGTAGAGGATATAACTGAAGAAGATATAACTGAAGAGGATATGTAGAGGATATAACTGAAGAGGATATGTAGAGGATATAACTGAAGAGGATATAACTGAAGAGGATATGTAGAGGATATAACTGAAGAGGATATGTAGAGGATATATAACTGAAGAGGATATAACTGAAGAGGATATGTAGAGGATATAACTGAAGAGGATATAACTGAAGAGGATATGTAGAGGATATAACTGAAGAGGATATGTAGAGGATATGTAGAGGATATAACTGAAGAGGATATGTAGAGGATATAACTGAAGAAGATATGTAGAGGATATAACTGAAGAGGATATGTAGAGGATATAACTGAAGAGGATATGTAGAGGATATAACTGAAGAAGATATGTAGAGGATATAACTGAAGAGGATATGTAGAGGATATAACTGAAGAGGATATGTAGAGGATATGTAGAGGATATAACTGTAGAGGATATGTAGAGGATATAACTGAAGAGGATATGTAGAGGATATAACTGAAGAGGATATGTAGAGGATATAACTGTAGAGGATATGTAGAGGATATAACTGAAGAGGATATAACTGAAGAGGATATGTAGAGGATATAACTGAAGAGGATATGTAGAGGATATGTAGAGGATATAACTGAAGAAGATACAACTGTAGAGGATATAACTGAAGAAGATATAACTGAAGAGGATATGTAGAGGATATAACTGAATAGGATATGTAGAGGATATAACTGAAGAGGATATGTAGAGGATATAACTGAAGATGATATGTAGAGGATATAACTGAAGAGGATATAACTGAAGAGGATATGTAGAGGATATAACTGAAGAGGATATAACTGAAGAGGATATGTAGAGGATATAACTGAAGAGGATATGTAGAGGATATAACTGTAGAGGATATGTAGAGGATATAACTGAAGACATCGATGGAGTGGTTGGTGCACGTTGATGGACTTGTATGGTGGACAGAGAAAATAAGTTCACTCCATCCATGCTACTGTTCTTCTGTAAATAATCTCTCCCTTCTCATATAAAGTCAGGTTTCATGATTTACCCGGTAAGAGCTTTAATGCACAAGCTCCTTCAGTGTCATAAATGTAAAAGATTTGGTCATGTGTCAAGTGTGTGCAGAAGGGAAGAATATCGTACGCCAGATGAAGGGAAATGCTGCAACTGTGGAGGTGAACATGTGGCTCTTGGAGTGCCCTGATAGGCTGAAGGAGAATGAGGTGTCAAGGGTAAGGAGTGAAAATGGGAAGGAAAGAATGGCAGGGAAGAACAATGGTAGTAGAGCCTCCAGGACCAGTGAAGGTTTTTCATCAACCGAGGGATAGTAAAATGCTACATGTTAAAATGGTGGACTTTGTATAATTTATTACAATAGTTATAAACTGTACAACACAAGCAGAGAAGAAGTCTAAGAACATTGGAATCATTGTGAATGCAGCTGAACGTTTTTGGGGGTCTTCCTGATTTCCTCGGTGCCAGAAATCCTGTCGGTGAATGTAGCCCCATCACAGGCCCCTGAGCCGGTGTACGGATGTATTTTGGAGTGGACTGGGATTGAAGACGTATGATGTTTTTTTTAGTTGACGTGTTTTATTTTGTATGATATCGTTTTACCTCTTATCCGGGATATTGTTTTTACGTTTCTTATTGAATACCTCGTCCAGCTGGTGGCGGTAATGCACCTTAACATTGGATGTCAACCGCCGTTAAACTCCACCGAAGAAGAAGACACTTTCCCTTCATTGGATCATTGTTTAAATCACAAGGAGAGTTACAGAGGAAGTATCTTTAATAAGGTTGAATGAAATGGATTGTAATCTTATTGCTACATCTGTGAAGTTGTAAGAAGAATGGAAAAGCGAATTGAAAACATTATACAGTTCTATCTCTGCAGTCATCTACCTATGATACCCGTAGCATTGGTTTGGTATCGGTAACTACCGGTACAATCAGCGGCCACTTGTCTGCATTTTCAATACTATTTTTACAATCGTAGCTATTTTAATGCATACTATCGCTTATATTCGCGCTTTGTTGTATGGTGTAAGACGTCTGTGAAGTTGTGAAATAGTGTTTACGTGATGCAGGCTACAGTTCAGTAACTTTAGCATGCTACTGTACAGTAGTTTATTTTCGGTTCCAGTGTATAACAGTTTTATTCAACATGTATCAGTCATGGATTAGCTAATACATGTATTATGTTATCTAGTTTAATGGGGTGATAATCGGGATATTTGCCTTGCATTTCAATCTACACATGAATATGGGTCTGCAATGTATTGCAATGTTAGGTAGGCTACTCATTTTTTATACATTTTACATTTTTAGTAGACGCTCTTATCCAGAGCGACTTACAGTAGAGTGCATACATTTTATTACATTTTTTACATACTGAGACAAGGATATCCCTATCGGCCAAACCCTCCCTACCGGCCAAACCCTCCCTAACCCGGACGACGCTATGCCAAATGTGCGTTGCCCCACGGATCTCCCGGTTGCGGCCGGCTGCGACAGAGCCTGGGCGCGAACCCAGCCCAGCCTGGGCGTGAACCCAGAGACTCTGGTGGCGCAGCTAGCACTGCGATGCAGTGCCCTAGACCACTGCACCACCCGGGAGATACTCAATTCCCTTGGCATTCTGCAAGCATGAATACTTTACAATAATGAAAGATATGCATTGTGTTAATCTTACTATTTGTCCATGTATTGAATGCTACACAACTTTCCATAAATGCAGTGTGGACTTTTTACAGATGAAACCCCTTCCATTATGACACTCCTTCCTGTATCTGTCATAAAGGCCTATGCATTCTTTGTCCTTTAGTTACACAACTAAATCTAGTATCTGTCACTTACCTTTCATGCTGTAGATCTGCTCTCATGGTGCTGAGAATGCTTAGTACTGTATCTGTCACTTATGTATTCTCTGTATGTATTAGGTATGAACCCTTGGACATACAGGTACCTCCAGCTCTCCCTCCTGCCTCACATTCGGCCCCTGTCCCTGGTGATCTACCCCAGGCCCCCTTGTATCCACCCCAGTCTTCTGAACTTGCCCCAGTGGGGTGAAGACCAGAAGAGGGTGATGTCCTTCCTGCCTCTCTCTCTCTCTCCCTTAAATGGAGCTGGTGATTCCAGAGAGCCGGCGGGCATCTCTCAACAAGAAGCAGCAGTGGATTGACCGGATGCTGTTTACCAGGAGCCTCCTACAGAGCTCACAGTTCATCACTGTCCTTTCCCTAGTGGGGTGAAGACCAGAAGAGGGTGATGTCCTTCCTGTCTCCAAGGCCTGCCTCAGAATGTGCTAGGGTGAGTTTTTACATAACAAATGAGCAGCTTAGAAATGGTCATTTAATATTTTCTTCTCTCATGATCTATCAATGTCTCAGGATGCCACTGGGTAAACATTATCTAACTGATTAACTTTTACGTGATGATATGTGTAAGAAGATGTGTCTGAAGTAAACAGAGGAACTGGCCTAGAGTTAGTCCTGTCTGGTATAATTAGAGGTCAAGACTGGACAAGGAGGGTTGGATAAACTCCTCTCTATGAAGATGAGTCCTGTCTGGTATAATTAGTGGTCAAGACTGGACAAGGAGGGTTGGATAAACTCCTCTGTATGTGGAACAGGTGTGACTATTTATCATGTGTAACAATCAAACCTCCCTATTGGCTGTGTGTTCCACATTCTAAAGTAGAACCATCATTTTACTTGCTGAAATATTGTCCAGAAATGACCTCATTGGACAGAAAGGGGAACTCCTCCCCACACGCATGTTGAACAAATATAATGTTTCCCTGAAACAAAGGATTCCTGTAGTTTCATGAAATAAGAAATTGATTGATAGTATATCATACGTCATACAAGCCAACATTAAAGGCAACACTTTATGTAAACAGTTAGCAAATAAACGTCCACATCTTTAAATCACAACTACAAAGGTAATTTTACAAGAAGTAAAATAGTGTGACCTGCTTCAGCTGTTTAACATTTTTATGGTGATTGAAGTAACATTTTGTTTGTCTTAAGTGAAGCAGTCATTTTAAATATTTTCCATGAAGGTAGGGTAGACTGGGGAACAAAGTAACACAGGGTCAGTTGTAACAGATAAATAAGTCCAATTAGAAACCAGGTAGAAAGCTCTTATTCAATGTGATAATGGTTGGTTAGTGTCTCTACATGACCAAGAGGTTTTGTTTAAAAAGGTGTTAGAGGCCCTAATGTAAATTTACTTGCCGCCTCTCCTTTTTTAAAGTATTAACCTGTGGAACATTCGTCTACTAGGTCAATTGTAACATTTAATTCCTTTCCACTTGGTTGAATTGTAAATGACTGGTAGTATGTCCAAGGAGCATACTTAGTGTGTTATGGTAGCTGAGATATGTTGTTAGTATAAAAATATGATTCCTCTAACTTAAATAATATTTTCATAATAAACTAAAGTCTAAAAGTGTTAGTTTGTTCCCCAGTCTCCTCTACTCTTACTGAGAAAAGGCCTCAACTGAAGAATCTACAGCTGCTGAGTCTGAGGTGTTAATCAGTCCAGTGCTGAGTCTGAGGTGTTAATCAGTACAGTGCTGAGTCTGAGGTGTTAATCAGTCCAGTGCTGAGTCTGAGGTGTTAATCAGTCCAGTGCTGAGTCTGAGGTGTTAATCAGTCCAGTGCTGAGTCTGAGGTGTTAATCAGTCCAGTGCTGAGTCTGAGGTGTTAATCAGTCCGGTGCTGAGTCTGAGGTGTTAATCAGTCCAGTGCTGAGTCTGAGGTGTTAATCAGTCCAGTGCTGAGTCTGAGGTGTTAATCAGTCCAGTGCTGAGTCTGAGGTGTTAATCAGTCCAGTGCTGAGTCTGAGGTGTTAATCAGTCCAGTGCTGAGTCTGAGGTGTTACTCAGTCCAGTGCTGAGTCTGAGGTGTTAATCAGTCCAGTGCTGAGTCTGAGGTGTTATCCAGTCCGGTGCTGAGTCTGAGGTGTTAATCAGTCCAGTGCTGAGTCTGAGGTGTTATCCAGTCCGGTGCTGAGTCTGAGGTGTTAATCAGTCCAGTGCTGAGTCTGAGGTGTTAATCAGTCCAGTGCTGAGTCTGAGGTGTTAATCAGTCCAGTGCTGAGTCTGAGGTGTTAAACAGTTAATCAGTCCAGTGCTGAGTCTGAGGTGTTAATCAGTCCAGTGCTGAGTCTGAGGTGTTGATCAGTCCGGTGCTGAGTCTGAGGTGTTAATCAGTCCAGTGCTGAGTCTGAGGTGTTACTCAGTCCAGTGCTGAGTCTGAGGTGTTAATCAGTCCAGTGCTGAGTCTGAGGTGTTAATCAGTCCAGTGCTGAGTCTGAGGTGTTAATCAGTCCAGTGCTGAGTCTGAGGTGTTAAACAGTCCAGTGCTGAGTCTGAGGTGTGTAAGGAATTGTTTAATATCTGTACATTATACAGAGATGCTTGAGCATGAGAGAGACATACTATGTTTGACCTATTGCTTACAAATAACACTTGTATTAAGAAACTTTTTGCAGAAGTCATATGCCTGTGTGTTGAACTTTACTGTTTGAAATAGATGAATTAAGGAACTAAGACACGTCCTGTTGTTGAGCTCCAGAATCTGTTTCTACAGACTTATGAAACCAATTAAGAGGAAGAGGAGAGAAACCATCTACTGCATCTTGCCTATGTCATCCTGTTATCGCTCATCCATATATTTATATGTTCATATTCTTAATCATTCCTTTACAAATGTGTGTATCAGGTAGTTGTGAAATCGTTAGTTTACTTGATAGATACTACTGCATGGTCGGAACTAGAAGCACAAGCATTTTGCTACACTCGCATTAACATCTGCTAACCATGTGCATGTGAACAATAAAATTTCATTTGATTTAAAAGTTAATATCTCCCACCAACTGTAAAGAACACGTGACTTAGTTATTATCAATAGTGCTGCAAGCTATGACCTTATATGGTATTAGTTAGAGGACATCACCCTGGGAGGGTGAACCATAGTATGGGATTAAAGGGGAATACGTCAAACACAATGCTGAGTGTCTTGCTTGCAGATTGATGTAAGTGTGTTGCAATCCTTATTAAACAAACTAACCTCTGATCAAAGAAGTTTCCGTTGGAATCTTTTCTTCACATAGGGCAGAATTCCCTTACAGGTGTTAAACAGTTAATCAGTCCAGTGCTGCTCTGACCACAGTGTTGTTAGGAACCACATTTTCTAACTCTACATACACAGCCTTGTGTCAACTCTTACTGTGAACTACTTCAGTTACTGGAAATAAACTCAGTGGTCAGACCACAGAATACATCAAGTTGTATAATGTCCCCCAACAACACCAGTAAATGAAACATCCATTATATGCCTTAGTTTACAGTAAGTGTGTTAGAGGCTAAATCAGAGGTGGAAAGTTGATTGACATTTGATTGCCTCCATTTCATTCAATTAGACACATCTTCCTCCGTTTCATTCAGTTGGACACATCTTCCTCTGTTTCATTCAGTTGGACACATCTTAATCCATTTCATTCAGTTGGACACGTCTTCCTCCGTTTCATTCAGTTGGACACATCTTCCTCTGTTTCATTCAGTTGGACACATCTTAATCCATTTCATTCAGTTGGACACATCTTCCTCCGTTTCATCCAGTTGTAAACATCTTCCTCCATTTCATTCAGTTGGACACGTCTTCCTCCGTTTCAATCAGTTGGACACATCTTCCTCCGTTTCATTCAGTTGGACACATCTTCCTCCGTTTCATTCAGTTGGACACATCTTCCTCTGTTTCATTCAGTTGGACACATCTTCCTCCGTTTCATTCAGTTGGACACATCTTCCTCTGTTTCATTCAGTTGGACACATCTTCCTCCGTTTCATTCAGTTGGACACATCTTCCTCTGTTTCATTCAGTTGGACACATCTTCCTCCGTTTCATTCAGTTGGACACATCTTGCTCCGTTTCATTCAGTTGGACACGTCTTCCTCCGTTTCATTCAGTTGGACACGTCTTCCTCCGTTTCATTTAGTTGGACACGTCTTCCTCCGTTTCATTTAGTTGGACACGTCTTCCTCCGTTTCATTCAGTTGGACACGTCTTCCTCCGTTTCATTCAGTTGGACACGTCTTCCTCCGTTTCATTCAGTTGGACACGTCTTCCTCCGTTTCATTCAGTTGGACACGTCTTCCTCCGTTTCATTCAGTTGGACACATCTTCCTCCGTTTCATTCAGTTGGACACATCTTCCTCCGTTTCATTCAGTTGGACACATCTTCCTCCGTTTCATTCAGTTGGACACGTCTTCCTCCGTTTCATTCAGTTGGACACGTCTTCCTCCGTTTCATTCAGTTGGACACATCTTCCTCCGTTTCATTCAGTTGGACACATCTTCCTCCGTTTCATTCAGTTGGACACATCTTCCTCCGTTTCATTCAGTTGGACACATCTTCCTCCGTTTCATTCAGTTGTACACATCTTCCTCTGTTTCATTCAGTTGGACACATCTTCCTCCGTTTCATTCAGTTGTATACATATCTGTAATGGATGTTAATTCTTTGAGAACTCATACTAAATATTTTGACTTGCTGTTCAAGGGAAATGTAAGTGTTACTACTTTTAGTTGTTGCGACATAGACGCTAAGCCTTGTGGGATATTAGTGAATGTGAACTCAGCAACCGTAATTCCAGAACAGTCCCACTGTTGTAATAGTGTGATGTGTATCTTCTGACAGACTCTATGCTGAGTAAAGTCATGTTTTTATCCTAAAACGTTGTTCTACCAGAACCAAAGTGTGGATGCAGTCACTATTTAGAGCAGTCTAATCTCATTAACCCAGAACTATAGTCTTGTGTGATTAAGTTCTGGTTCCATACGTGTCAGAAACTGGGAGTTCCGGTTCGCAAAGTCTCCACCCTCACAAAAGATACAAGTTAAAGATGTTTAGGAAACAAATCTGAATACAATATTTCGCTGAACTTTCCCATTACATTTAAATAGTCACTACCTTTAGAGAACCAGTAAAGTTTCCAGATGTTTAAATAGTCACTACCTTTAGAGAACCAGTAAAGTTTCAAGATGTTTAAATAGTCACGACCTTTAGAGAACCAGTAAAGTTTCCAGATGTTTAAATAGTCACTACCTTTAGAGAACCAGTAACGTTTCAAGATGTTTATAAAGTCACTACCTTTAGAGAACCAGTAAAGATTCCAGATGTTTAAATAGTCACTACCTTTAGAGAACCAGTAAAGTTTCCAGATGTTTAAATAGTCACTACCTTTAGAGAACCAGTAAAGTTTCCAGATGTTTAAATAGTCACTACCTTTAGAGAACCAGTAAAGTTTCCAGATGTTTAAATAGTCACTACCTTTAGAGAACCAGTAAAGTTGCAGCCAATCAAAGCCACGTGTGAAAATAGTTAAGAGACTGAAGCACTAGAATAATGTAAAGGTTATACATGTAACATTTCTACCTGGAAATCACACCTGTAACATTTCTACCTGGAAATCATACATGTAACATTTCTACCTGCTAATCACACCTGTAACATTTATACCTGGAAATCACACCTGTAACATTTCTACCTGGAAATCACACCTGTAACATTTCTACCTGCTAATCACACCTGTAACATTTCTACCTGGAAATCACACCTGTAACATTTCTACCTGGAAATCATACATGTAACATTTCTACCTGGAAATCACACCTGTAACATTTCTACCTGGAAATCACACCTGTAACATTTCTACCTGGAAATCACACCTGTAACATGACTACCTGCTAATCACACCTGTAACATTTCTACCTGCTAATCACACCTGTAACATTACTACCTGGGATTCACACCTGTAACATTTCTACCTGGAAATCACACCTGTAACATTTCTACCTGGAAATCACACCTGTAACATTACTACCTGGAAATCACACCTGTAACATTTCTACCTGGAAATCACACCTGTAACATTTCTGCCTGGAAATCACACCTGTAACATTAGTACCTGGAAATCACACCTGTAACATTTCTGCCTGGAAATCACACCTGTAACATTAGTACCTGCTAATCACACCTGTAACATTTCTACCTGGAAATCACACCTGTAACATTAGTACCTGCTAATCACACCTGTAACATTACTACCTGGAAATCACACCTGTAACATTACTACCTGGAAATCACACCTGTAACATTTCTACCTGGAAATCACACCTGTAACATTTCTGCCTGGAAATCACACCTGTAACATTAGTACCTGCTAATCACACCTGTAACATTTCTACCTGGAAATCACACCTGTAACATTAGTACCTGCTAATCACACCTGTAACATTACTACCTGGAAATCACACCTGTAACATTACTACCTGGAAATCACACCTGTAACATTACTACCTGGAAATCACACCTGTAACATTACTACCTGGAAATCACACCTGTAACATTTCTACCTGGAAATCACACCTGTAACATTTCTACCTGGAAATCACACCTGTAACATTTCTACCTGGAAATCACACCTGTAACATTACTACCTGGAAATCACACCTGTAACATTTCTACCTGGAAATCATACCTGTAACATTACTACCTGGAAATCACACCTGTAACATTACTACCTGGAAATCATACATGTAACATTTCTACCTGGAAATCACACCTGTAACATTTCTACCTGGAAATCACACCTGTAACATTTCTACCTGGAAATCACACCTGTAACATTTCTACCTGGAAATCACACCTGTAACATTTCTACCTGGAAATCACACCTGTAACATTTCTACCTGCTAATCACACCTGTAACATTTTTACCTGGAAATCACACCTGTAACATTTCTACCTGGAAATCATACATGTAACATTTCTACCTGGAAATCACACCTGTAACATTTCTACCTGGAAATCATACATGTAACATTTCTACCTGGAAATCACACCTGTAACATTTCTACCTGGAAATCATACATGTAACATTTCTACCTGGAAATCACACCTGTAACATTTCTACCTGGAAATCACACCTGTAACATTTCTACCTGGAAATCACACCTGTAACATTTCTACCTGCTAATCACACCTGTAACATTTTTACCTGGAAATCACACCTGTAACATTTCTACCTGGAAATCACACCTGTAACATTTCTACCTGGAAATCACACCTGTAACATTTCTACCTGCTAATCACACCTGTAACATTTTTACCTGGAAATCACACCTGTAACATTTCTACCTGGAAATCATACATGTAACATTTCTACCTGGAAATCACACCTGTAACATTTCTACCTGGAAATCATACATGTAACATTTCTACCTGGAAATCACACCTGTAACATTTCTACCTGGAAATCACACCTGTAACATTTCTACCTGGAAATCACACCTGTAACATTTCTACCTGCTAATCACACCTGTAACATTTCTACCTGGAAATCACACCTGTAACATTTCTACCTGGAAATCATACATGTAACATTTCTACCTGGAAATCACACCTGTAACATTTCTACCTGGAAATCACACCTGTAACATTTCTACCTGGAAATCACACCTGTAACATGACTACCTGCTAATCACACCTGTAACATTTCTACCTGCTAATCACACCTGTAACATTACTACCTGGGATTCACACCTGTAACATTTCTACCTGGAAATCACACCTGTAACATTTCTACCTGGAAATCACACCTGTAACATTACTACCTGGAAATCACACCTGTAACATTTCTACCTGGAAATCACACCTGTAACATTTCTGCCTGGAAATCACACCTGTAACATTAGTACCTGGAAATCACACCTGTAACATTTCTGCCTGGAAATCACACCTGTAACATTAGTACCTGCTAATCACACCTGTAACATTTCTACCTGGAAATCACACCTGTAACATTAGTACCTGCTAATCACACCTGTAACATTACTACCTGGAAATCACACCTGTAACATTACTACCTGGAAATCACACCTGTAACATTTCTACCTGGAAATCACACCTGTAACATTTCTGCCTGGAAATCACACCTGTAACATTAGTACCTGCTAATCACACCTGTAACATTTCTACCTGGAAATCACACCTGTAACATTAGTACCTGCTAATCACACCTGTAACATTACTACCTGGAAATCACACCTGTAACATTACTACCTGGAAATCACACCTGTAACATTACTACCTGGAAATCACACCTGTAACATTACTACCTGGAAATCACACCTGTAACATTTCTACCTGGAAATCACACCTGTAACATTTCTACCTGGAAATCACACCTGTAACATTTCTACCTGGAAATCACACCTGTAACATTACTACCTGGAAATCACACCTGTAACATTTCTACCTGGAAATCATACCTGTAACATTACTACCTGGAAATCACACCTGTAACATTACTACCTGGAAATCATACATGTAACATTTCTACCTGGAAATCACACCTGTAACATTTCTACCTGGAAATCACACCTGTAACATTTCTACCTGCTAATCACACCTGTAACATTTTTACCTGGAAATCACACCTGTAACATTTCTACCTGGAAATCACACCTGTAACATTTCTACCTGGAAATCACACCTGTAACATTTCTACCTGCTAATCACACCTGTAACATTTTTACCTGGAAATCACACCTGTAACATTTCTACCTGGAAATCATACATGTAACATTTCTACCTGGAAATCACACCTGTAACATTTCTACCTGGAAATCATACATGTAACATTTCTACCTGGAAATCACACCTGTAACATTTCTACCTGGAAATCACACCTGTAACATTTCTACCTGGAAATCACACCTGTAACATTTCTACCTGCTAATCACACCTGTAACATTTCTACCTGGAAATCACACCTGTAACATTTCTACCTGGAAATCATACATGTAACATTTCTACCTGGAAATCACACCTGTAACATTTCTACCTGGAAATCACACCTGTAACATTTCTACCTGGAAATCACACCTGTAACATGACTACCTGCTAATCACACCTGTAACATTTCTACCTGCTAATCACACCTGTAACATTACTACCTGGGATTCACACCTGTAACATTTCTACCTGGAAATCACACCTGTAACATTTCTACCTGGAAATCACACCTGTAACATTACTACCTGGAAATCACACCTGTAACATTTCTACCTGGAAATCACACCTGTAACATTTCTGCCTGGAAATCACACCTGTAACATTAGTACCTGGAAATCACACCTGTAACATTTCTGCCTGGAAATCACACCTGTAACATTAGTACCTGCTAATCACACCTGTAACATTTCTACCTGGAAATCACACCTGTAACATTAGTACCTGCTAATCACACCTGTAACATTACTACCTGGAAATCACACCTGTAACATTACTACCTGGAAATCACACCTGTAACATTTCTACCTGGAAATCACACCTGTAACATTTCTGCCTGGAAATCACACCTGTAACATTAGTACCTGCTAATCACACCTGTAACATTTCTACCTGGAAATCACACCTGTAACATTAGTACCTGCTAATCACACCTGTAACATTACTACCTGGAAATCACACCTGTAACATTACTACCTGGAAATCACACCTGTAACATTACTACCTGGAAATCACACCTGTAACATTACTACCTGGAAATCACACCTGTAACATTTCTACCTGGAAATCACACCTGTAACATTTCTACCTGGAAATCACACCTGTAACATTTCTACCTGGAAATCACACCTGTAACATTACTACCTGGAAATCACACCTGTAACATTTCTACCTGGAAATCATACCTGTAACATTACTACCTGGAAATCACACCTGTAACATTACTACCTGGAAATCATACATGTAACATTTCTACCTGGAAATCACACCTGTAACATTTCTACCTGGAAATCACACCTGTAACATTTCTACCTGGAAATCACACCTGTAACATTTCTACCTGCTAATCACACCTGTAACATTTTTACCTGGAAATCACACCTGTAACATTTCTACCTGGAAATCATACATGTAACATTTCTACCTGGAAATCACACCTGTAACATTTCTACCTGGAAATCATACATGTAACATTTCTACCTGGAAATCACACCTGTAACATTTCTACCTGGAAATCATACATGTAACATTTCTACCTGGAAATCACACCTGTAACATTTCTACCTGGAAATCACACCTGTAACATTTCTACCTGGAAATCACACCTGTAACATTTCTACCTGCTAATCACACCTGTAACATTTTTACCTGGAAATCACACCTGTAACATTTCTACCTGGAAATCACACCTGTAACATTTCTACCTGGAAATCACACCTGTAACATTTCTACCTGCTAATCACACCTGTAACATTTTTACCTGGAAATCACACCTGTAACATTTCTACCTGGAAATCATACATGTAACATTTCTACCTGGAAATCACACCTGTAACATTTCTACCTGGAAATCATACATGTAACATTTCTACCTGGAAATCACACCTGTAACATTTCTACCTGGAAATCACACCTGTAACATTTCTACCTGGAAATCACACCTGTAACATTTCTACCTGGAAATCACACCTGTAACATTACTACCTGGAAATCACACCTGTAACATTACTACCTGGAAATCACACCTGTAACATTTCTACCTGGAAATCACACCTGTAACATTTCTACCTGGAAATCACACCTGTAACATTTCTACCTGCTAATCACACCTGTAACATTTTTACCTGGAAATCACACCTGTAACATTTCTACCTGGAAATCACACCTTTAACATTTCTACCTGGAAATCACACCTGTAACATTTCTACCTGGAAATCACACCTGTAACATTTCTACCTGGAAATCACACCTGTAACATTTCTACCTGGAAATCACACCTGTAACATTACTACCTGGAAATCACACCTGTAACATTTCTACCTGGAAATCACACCTGTAACATTTCTACCTGGAAATCACACCTGTAACATTTCTACCTGGAAATCACACCTGTAACATTTATACCTGGAAATCACACCTGTAACATTTATACCTGGAAATCATACCTGTAAAATTACTATCTCAATCAGTAATGAAGGAATGAAAAGGGAGAGAGGGAGCAGTGGGAGATGGGGGAAGAGAGAGAGAGAGGAGTGGGAGAGGGGTGAAGAGAGAGACTGAGGACAGAGTAATAGCGGGGGAGAGAGCGAGGAGTGTGAGAAGAGGGGCAAGAGAGGAGTTGGAGAAGGGGGAAGAGTGAGAGGTTAGAGAAGGGGGAGATAGAGAGGGGAGTTGGGGAAGAGAGAGACAGATGACAGGGTAATAGCGGGGGAGAGACCGAGGAGTGGGATAAGGGGGAAGAGAGGGGGGAGAGAGGATAGAGAAGCGGGACGAGAGAGAGGATAAGAGAGGGGGGAGTATACTGTGTGTATTTATACTACCACAGTACCCAACCCTCTGCTATGTGTATTTATACTACCACAGTACCCTCTGATATGTGTATTTATACTACCACAGTACCCTCTGATATGTGTATTTATACTACCACAGTTCCCTCTGATATGTGTATTTATTCTACCACAGTACCCTCTGATATGTGTATTTATACTACCACAGTACCCAACATTCTGCTGTCATATTCACATAAAAGATGGAAGCAGAACAGGGTTAGAGGTCATCAGTTAGTGACTACTTTGAGAGTTGCTTTTCTTCTCTCATGATCTATCAATGTCTCAGGATGCCACTGGGTAAACATTATCTAACTAAATTATTCACTTTTATGTGATGATATGTGGAAGGTGTGTCTGAAGTAAACAGAGGAACTGGCCTAGAGTTAGTCCTGTCTGGTATAATTAGTGGTCAAGACTGGACAAGGAGGGTTGGATAAACTCCTCTGTATGAAGATGAGTCCTGTCTGGTATAATTAGTGGTCAAGACTGGACAAGGAGGGTTGGATAAACTCCTCTCTATGAAGATGAGTCCTGTCTGGTATAATTAGTGGTCAAGACTGGACCAGGAGGGTTGGATAAACGCCTCTGTATGAAGATGAGTCCTGTCTGGTATAATTAGAGGTCAAGACTGGACAAGGAGGGTTGGATAAACTCCTCTGTATGAAGATGAGTCCTGTCTGGTATAATTAGTGGTCAAGACTGGACAAGGAGGGTTGGATAAACTCCTCTGTATGAAGATGAGTCCTGTCTGGTATAATTAGTGGTCAAGACTGGACAAGGAGGGTTGGATAAACTCCTCTGTGTGAAGATGAGTCCTGTCTGGTATAATTAGTGTTCAAGACTGGACAAGGAGGGTTGGATAAACTCCTCTGTATGAAGATGAGTCCTGTCTGGTATAATTAGAGGTCAAGACTGGACCAGGAGGGTTGGATAAACTCCTCTGTATGAAGATGAGTCCTGTCTGGTATAATTAGAGGTCAAGACTGGACCAGGAGGGTTGGATAAACTCCTCTGTATGAAGATGAGTCCTGTCTGGTATAATTAGTGGTCAAGACTGGACAAGGAGGGTTGGATAAACTCCTCTGTATGTGGAACAGGTGTGACTATTTATCATGTGTAACAATCAAACCTCCCTATTGGCTGTGTGTTCCACATTCTAAAGTAGAACCATCATTTTACTTGCTGAAATATTGTCCAGAAATGACCTCATTGGACAGAAAGGGGAACTCCTCCCCACACGCATGTTGAACAAATATAATGTTTCCCTGAAACAAAGGATTCCTGTAGTTTCATGAAATGAGAAATTGATTGATATTATATCATACATCATACAAGCCAACATTCAAGGCAACACTTTATGTAAACAATTATCAAATAAACGTCCACATCTTTAAATCACAACTACAAAGGTAATTTTACAAGAAGTAAAATAGTGTGACCTGCTTCAGCTGTTTAACATTTTTATGGTGATTGAAGTAACATTTTGTTTGTCTTAAGTGAAGCAGTCATTTTAAATATTTTCCATGAAGGTAGGGTAGACTGGGGAACAAAGTAACACAGGGTCAGTTGTAACAGATAAATAAGTCCAATTAGAAACCAGGTAGAAAGCTCTTATTCAACGTGATAATGGTTGGTTAGTGTCTCTACATGACCAAGAGGTTTTGTTTAAAAAGGTGTTAGAGGCCCTAATGTAAATTTACTTGCCGCTTCTCCTTTTTTAAAGTATTAACCTGTGGAACATTCGTCTACTAGGTCAATTGTAACATTTAATTCCTTTCCACTTGGTTGAATTGTAAATTAATGGTAGTACGTCCAAGGAACATACTTAGTGTGTTATAGTAGCTGAGATATGTTGTTTGTATAAAAATATGATTCCTTTAACTTAAATAATATTTTCATAATAAACTAAAGTCTAAAAGTGTTAGTTTGTTCCCCAGTCTCCTCTACTCTTACTGAGAAAAGGCCTCAACTGAAGAATCTACAGCTGCTGAGTCTGAGGTGTTAATCAGTCCAGTGCTGAGTCTGAGGTGTTAATCAGTCCAGTGCTGAGTCTGAGGTGTTAATCAGTCCAGTGCTGAGTCTGAGGTGTTAATCAGTCCAGTGCTGAGTCTGAGGTGTTACTCAGTCCAGTGCTGAGTCTGAGGTGTTAAACAGTCCAGTGCTGAGTCTGAGGTGTGTAAGGAATTGTTTAATATCTGTACATTATACAGAGATGCTTGAGCATGAGAAAGACATACTGTGCATGACCTATTGCTTACATGTATTACACATACACATTACACAATACACATGTATTAAGAAACTTTTTGCAGAAGTCATATGCCTGTGTGTTGAACTTTTACTGTTTGAAATATAAGGAACTAAGACACGTCCTGTTGTTGAGCTCCAGAATCTGTTTCTACAGACTTATGAAACCAATTAAGAGGAAGAGGAGAGAAACCATCTACTGCATCTTGCCTATGTCATCCTGCCATCCATATATTTATATGTTCATATTCTTAATCATTCCTTTACAAATGTGTGTATAAGGTAGTTGTGAAATTGTTAGTTTACTTGATAGATATTACTGCACGGTCGGAACTAGAAGCACAAGCATTTTGCTACACTCGCATTAACATCTGCTAACCATGTGCATGTGAACAATAAAATTTCATTTGATTTAAAAGTTAATATCTCCCACCAACTGTAAAGGACACGTGACTTAGTTATTATCAATACTGCTGCAAGCTATGACCTTATATGGTATTAGTTAGAGGACATCACCCTGGGAGGGTGAACCATAGTATGGGATAAAAGGGGAATACGCCAAACACAATGCTGAGTGTCTCGCTTGCAGATTGATGTAAGTGTGTTGCAATCCTTATTAAACAAACTAACCTCTGATGAAAGAAGTTTCCGTTGGAATCTTTTCTTCACATAGGGCAGAATTCCCTTACAGGTGTTAAACAGTTAATCAGTCCAGTGCTGCTCTGACCACAGTGTTGTTAGGAACCACATTTTCTAACTCTACATACACAGCCTTGTGTCAACTCTTACTGTGAACTACTTCAGTTACTGGAAATATGTCCCCCAACATCACCAGTAAATGAAACATCCATTAAATGCCTTGGTTTACAGTAAGTGTGTTAGAGGCTAAATCAGAGGTGGAAAGTTGATTGACATTTGATTGCCTCCGTTTCATTCAGTTGGACACATCTTCCTCCGTTTCATTCAGTTGGACACATCTTCCTCCGTTTCATTCAGTTGGACACATCTTCCTCTGTTTCATTCAGTTGGACACATCTTCCTCCGTTTCATTCAGTTGGACACATCTTCCTCCATTTCATTCAGTTGGACACATCTTCCTCCGTTTCATTCAGTTGTAAACATCTTCCCCCGTTTCATTCAGTTGGACACATCTTCCTCCGTTTCATTCAGTTGGACACATCTTGCTCCGTTTCATTCAGTTGGACACGTCTTCCTCCGTTTCATTCAGTTGGACACGTCTTCCTCCGTTTCATTTAGTTGGACACGTCTTCCTCCGTTTCATTCAGTTGGACACGTCTTCCTCCGTTTCATTCAGTTGGACACGTCTTCCTCCGTTTCATTCAGTTGGACACGTCTTCCTCCGTTTCATTCAGTTGGACACATCTTCCTCCGTTTCATTCAGTTGGACACATCTTCCTCCGTTTCATTCAGTTGGACACATCTTCCTCTGTTTCATTCAGTTGGACACATCTTCCTCCGTTTCATTCAGTTGGACACATCTTCCTCCGTTTCATTCAGTTGGACACATCTTCCTCCGTTTCATTCAGTTGTACACATCTTCCTCCATTTCATTCAGTTGGACACATCTTCCTCCGTTTCATTCAGTTGGACACATCTTCCTCCGTTTCATTCAGTTGTATACATATCTGTAATGTATGTTAATTCTTTGAGAACTCATACTAAATATTTTGACTTGCTGGTCAAGGGAAATGCAAGTGTTACTTCTTTTATTTGCTGAGTCAGAGTCGCTAAGCCTTGTGGGATATTAATGAATGTGAACTCAGCAACCGTAATTCCAGAACAGTCCCACTGTTGTAATAGTGTGATGTGTATCTTCTGACAGACTCTATGCTGAGTAAAGTCATGTTTTTATCCTAAAACGTTGTTCTACCAGAACCAAAGTGTGGATGCAGTCACTATTTAGAGCAGTCTAATCTCATTCACCCAGAATTATAACCTTGCGTAATTAAGTTCTGGTTCCATACGTGTCAGAAACTGGGAGTTCCGGTTCGCAAAGTCTCCACCCTCACAAAAGATACAAGTTAAAGATGTTTAGGAAACAAATCTGAATACATTATTTCGCTGAACTGTCCCATTACATTTAAATAGTCACTACCTTTAGAGAACCAGTAAAGTTTCCAGATGTTTAAAAACTTCTTCTGGCTGCAAGCCCGACGTCAGTACACTTATGACAACAGCCAGCTCAAAGTGCAGGGCGCGAAATTCAAAATATATATATTTTTAAATATTTAACTTTCACACATTAACAAGTCCAATACAGCATATGAAAGGTACACATCTTGTGAATCCAGCCAACATGTCCGATTTTTAAAATGTTTTACAGGGAAGACACAATATGTAAATCTATTAGCTAACCACGTTAGCAAAAGACCACTTTTTTTACTCCACCAGTTTTTTACTCCATCAGTAGCTATCACAAATTCGACCAAATAAAGATATAAATAGCCACTAACCAAGAAACAACTTCATCAGATGACAGTCTGATAACATATTTATTGTATAGCATATGTTTTGTTAGAAAAATGTGCATATTTCAGGTATAAATCATAGTTTACATTGCAGCTACAATCAGAAATTGCACCGAAAGCAGCCATAATATTTACAGACACCAACGTCAAATACCTAATTACTCATCATAAAACATTTCTGAAAAATACATAGTGTACAGCAAATGAAAGACAGGCATCTTGTGATTCCAGACAATATTTCCGATTTATTAAGTGTTTTACAGCGAAAACAAAATGTAGCGTTATATTAGCGTAGCCACAATAGCCAGAAACACTTGGGCGCCGACGACCAGTTCACATGCACGACAGATATATGAAATAGCATCATAAAATGTTTCTTACTTTTGCTGATCTTCCATCAGAATGTTGGACAAGGTGTCCTTTGTCCAGAACAGTCGTTGTTTGGATTTAGAACGCCAACTTTCCCTCTTCAATTAGCATGCACACTAGCCAAGTGGCGCGAATCTCTCCATGTCAACAAACGGAAGAGAACGGAACACGGCAAAACTCCCGAAAAATTTTCAATAATCTTATGAAACTATATTGAAAAAACATACTTTACGATGATATGGTGACATGTATCAAATAAAATCAAAGCCGGAGATAATAGTCGCCTATTACGGCAGCTAAAGAGAAGGCAATCCCACTGTCCACGTCGCGCTCTTCAGAGTACCGAAAATGGGGGACACGTCATTCCAAGATGATGTGTTCCATCTCAGACCAAGATAATCACCTAATTTCTTCTCTCACAGCCTCTTGACATCCAGGGGAAGGTGTATGACGTGCATGTATACTAATAGATCTCATGCCCATTTATAGGCAGGAAGTAGAAGATAGCCTCCGTTTCAGACTTTCCACTTCCTGGTCAGGAAGTGTGCTGCAGAATGACTTCTGTTTCACTCAGAAAAATAATTCAAACGGTTTTAGAAACTAGAGAGTGTTTTCTATCCAATAGTAATAATAATATGCATATTGTACGAGCAAGAATTGAGTACGAGGCCGTTTGAAATGGGCACCTTTTATCTGGCTACTCAATACTGCCCCTTGCAGCCCAAACAGGTTTTAAGCAGTGCACTGCTAATGATACTCTGGAAAACACAGACTCTTAACTCTTAACTTTGATAGGACTTTTGCAGTGGTATTTATAACTTCAAATGTTGTTTGTGGGGTATAAAGGAAAAGTAAGAAGAGCTAAATTCATTGTTGACAAAGAACTTGTTTGAAATGGTTAAAAGTAATTTAAACTTTGTAGAAATCTTAGTAAACCAAGTTCTTAATTCAGTAACAAATGTATAGTCTAAAAAATCTTTGGCTAAAAAATGTAAGATTTGTCTGCTTAACACTACTGATTAGAAAATAAATGTAATTTTTTACTACAAAAAATATTTTGAATGTATTTGGCTAAAATGCAAATTTAGATAAAAATATACTGATTCTGCTCATTTGATTAAAAATGGTGGGTTTCTATTTTGGGAAACCTTGTATTTTATAATGGCAGAAATGCGTTTATCTGAGGTGAATGTGGATCATTTTGTGTATTTAATTAGGCTGTCAACTCAAATAATAACTTGTATTTGTCATCTCTTTTTTGAGGTTTTTCACCTGTTTACTGCCAACCAAAGAATGGTAAATAAAAGACAAACAACTGATTCCATGGCTGTTTATTGAGTGAAATCCAGTTAAAATCTTCATGTGGAGCGACTGTCCTTTTCAAGTGGGGAATTGCACAAGAAAGAGGTCAAAACTTGACAGTGATTGACGTATGCATTTGACATAGGTTGTCCACACCACCTGGTATAAAGAGTGTTGTCTCCTGTTTTACCACACAGATCTTTACTATAGACTACTGAGGTATTCTGGATGTGAGTCTCTGTCTGCAATGACATTTTATTACTAAAGAGTTTTACACCAAGGTTCCTGTGTCATCTATCTGGAAGACTGATTGTTGAAGGAAACTCACATCACCCCAGACAAAGGACACTATGAATACATTTCTTATTTCATGAAACTACAGGAATCCTTTGTTTCAGGGAAACATTATATTTGTTCAACATGCGTGTGGGGAGGAGTTCCCCTTTCTGTCCAATGAGGTCATTTCTGGACAATATTTCAGCAAGTAGAATGATGGTTCTACTTTAGAATGTGGAACACACAGCCAATAGGGAGGTTTGATTGTTACACATGATAAATAGTCACACCTGTTCCACATACAGAGGAGTTTATCCAACCCTCCTTGTCCAGTCTTGACCACTAATTATACCAGACAGGACTCATCTTCATACAGAGGAGTTTATCCAACCCTCCTTGTCCAGTCTTGACCACTAATTATACCAGACAGGACTCATCTTCATACACAGGAGTTTATCCAACCCTCCTTGTCCAGTCTTGACCACTAATTATACCAGACAGGACTCATCTTCATACAGAGGAGTTTATCCAACCCTCCTGGTCCAGTCTTGACCACTAATTATACCAGACAGGACTCATCTTCATACAGAGGAGTTTATCCAACCCTCCTTGTCCAGTCTTGACCACTAATTATACCAGACAGGACTCATCTTCATAGAGAGGAGTTTATCCAACCCTCCGTGTCCAGTCTTGACCACTAATTATACCAGACAGGACTAACTCTAGGCCAGTTCCTCTGTTTACTTCAGACACATCTTCTTCCACATATCATCACAGAAAAGTTAATCAGTTAGATCATGTTTACCCAGTGGCATCCTGAGGTATTGATAGATCATGAGAGAAGAAAATATTAAATGACAATTTGTAAGCTGCTCATTTATTATGGAAAAACTCACCCCAGCACACTCTGAGGCAGGCCTTGGAGACAGGAAGGACATCACCCTCTTCTGGTCTTCACCCCACCAGGGTAAGGACAGTGATGGACTGTGAGCTCTGTAGGAGGCTCCTGGTAAACAGCATCTGGTCAATCCACTGCTGCTTCTTGTTGAGAGATGCCCGCCAGATCTCTGGAATCACCAGCTGCATTTAAGGGAGAGAGAGGCAGGAAGGACATCACCCTCTTCTGGTCTTCACCCCACTGGGGCAAGTTCAGAAGCCTGGGGTGGATACAAGAGGGCCTGGGGTAGATCACCAGGGACAGGGGCCGAATGTGAGGCAGGAGGGAGCGCTGGAGGTACCTGTATGTCCAAGGGTTCATACCTAATACATACAGAGAATACATAAGTGACAGATATAGTACTAAGCATTCTCAGCACCATGACAGCAGATCTACAGCATGAAAGGTAAGTGACAGATACAGTACTAAGCATTCTCAGCACCATGACAGCAGATCTACAGCATGAAAGGTAAGTGACAGATACTAGATTTAGTTGTGTAACTAAAGGACAAAGAATGCATAGGCCTTTATGACAGATACAGGAAGGGAGTGTCATAATGGAAGGGGTTTCATCTGTAAAAAGTCCACACTGCATTTATGGAAAGCTGTGTAGCATTCAATACACGGACAAATAGTAAGATTAACACAATGCATATCTTCCATTATTGTAAAGTATGCTTGCAGAATGCCAAGGGAATTGAATAGCCTACCTAACATTGCAGAACCATATTCATGTGTAGATTGAAATGCAAGGCAAATGTTACGTTCCACAGTTTCTGTGTTGTTGTGGGTTTGTGTGTATTTCAGGAAATGGCATCCCGGGATGGCTGTTGGTCTGTAAAAGTTGTTGAAAGTATTTTGTAGCCTCTCCTGCAGAGGTATGTGTATGCCATAGGACTGAGTGTTTTTGGGTTATTGAAATTGTTCACTAAATTTGAATTATTCTGTTTCATTTGTTCCCAGAGGGGAAGGGGAAGGCACCTTGGGAGTGTTTAGGCAAGAGGCCTGCGGGCATACATAACCCGTAGTATTGAATCTGTCTATGCACACTAGGTAAGACCTGGGCGGATCACCTCCTGTATTTTGGTTAGCCGCCAGTTGGTGCTAAAGGTTAGGTAAGCTGTGGGAAGGCAGGTAAGGTAGGAGAGGGGACTTTTACTTTCTTTGCTTTGGTTCGGTCCAGCCCAGTTTCCCCACCTTAACGTGTTTAAGGAAGAATTAGATTCCCTGTAAACGGTATTTTTCCCTGCCGTCCTTCCCCGCACCTACGATCACATACCTTTTTCACTCCACGGGGAGTTGAGTTGTAGCAGGGTGTTGCGTTCCCTCCTCCAAGAGACGTACGTAACAGCAAATATCACCATTTTTACGCCATTAAACTAGATAACATAATACATGTATAAGCTAATCCATGACTGATACATGTTGAATAAAACTGTTATACACTGGAACCGAAAATAAACTACTGTACAGTAGCATGCTAAAGTTACTGTACTGTAGCCTGCATCACGTAAACACTATTTCACAACTTCACAGACGTCTTACACCATACAACAAAGCACGAATATAAGCGATAGTATGCATTAAAATAGCTACGATTGTAAAAATAGTATTGAAAATGCAGACAAGTGGCCGCTGATTGTACCGGTAGTTACCGATACCAAACCAATGCTACGGGTATCATAGGTAGATGACTGCAGAGATAGAACTGTATAATGTTTTCAATTCGCTTTTCCATTCTTCTTACAACTTCACAGATGTAGCAATAAAATGACAATCAATTTCATCAAACCTTATTAAAGATACTTACTCTGTAACTCTCCGTTTGATGTAAACAATGATCCGATGAGGGGAAAGTGTATTCTTCTTCTGTGGGTTTTATGGCGGACAACACACAAAAAGGTGCTTTGCCGCCACCAACTGGACGGTTCGAAACAAAAAAAAATACAATAAAAAATAAATAACTCCAAACATAATAGTGATACTAACTTAATCCATCCACCCTAATAAAATAGTACATCGCCAAAACAAACAAAACGTTTGAATGACGTCTGTGAGTATAACAGAACTCATTTGGCAGGCATAAACCTGAGACAAAATCCAACCAGGAAGTGGGAAATCTGAGGTTTGTAGTTTTTCAACTCTTTGCTTATCCAAGATACAGTGGAAATGGGGTCATATTGCACTTCCTAAGGCTTCCACTAGATGTCAACAGTCTTTAGAACCTTGTTTGAGCCTTCTACTGTGAAGTGGGGGTGAATGAGAGGTGATTGAGTCAGAGGTCTGCCAGAGAGCCACGAGCTGACCATGCGCGTTCACGTGATAGTTAGCTTGCTTTCCATTGCATTTCTGAAGACAAAGGAATTCTCCGGTTGGAACATTGTTGAAGATTTATGTTAAAAACATCCTAAAGATTGATTCTATACATCGTTTGACATGTTTCTACGGACTGTAACGGACATTTTTGACTTTTCATCTTTACCTAGTGATCGCGCGTCATCAATTTGGATTACTGGGCTAAACGAGCGAACAAAAAGGAGGTATTTGGACATAAATGATGGACTTCATCGAACAAAACAAACATTTATTGTGGAACTGGGATTCCTGGGAGTGCATTCCGATGAAGATCATCAAAGGCAGGTTGATATTTATAATGTTATTTCTGACTTCTGTTGACTACACAACATGGCGGATATCTGTTTGGGTTGTGTTGGTCTCTGAGCGCTGTACTCAGATTATTGCATGGTGTGCTTTTTCCATAAAGCTATTTTGAAATCTGACAAAGCGGTTGCATTAAGGAGAAGTGGATCTAAAATTCCATGCATAACAGTTGTATCTTTTATCAATGTTTATTATGAGTATTTCTGTAAATGTGAATCTCTGCAAAATCACCGGATGTTTTAGAACTACTGAACATAATGCACCACTGTAAACTCAGATTTTTGGATATAAATATGAACTTTACTGAAGAAAACATACATGTATTGTGTAACATGAAGTCCTATGAGTGTCATCTGATGAAGATCATCAAAGGTTAGTGATTCATTTTATCTCTATTTCTGCTTTTTGTGACTCCTCTCTTTGGCTGGAAAAATGGCTGTGTTTTTCTGTGACTTGGCTCTGACCTAACATAATCGTTTGGTTTGCTTTCGTCGTAAAGCCTTTTTGAAATCGGACACTGTGGCTGGATTTACAACAGGTGTATCTTTAAAATGGTGTAAAATACATGTATGTTTGAGGAATTTTAATTATGGGATTTCTGTTGTTTTGAATTTGGCGCCCTGCAGTTTCACTGGCTGTTGACGAGGTGAGACGCTACCGTCTCACATACCCTAGAGAGGTTAAGAGAGAGGAGTATCCCATAGCCAGATAGCATTCGCTATAAACTATCGTTCAGTTTGGTCCCTAAGACGAGGTTCTAATCTCATTCTTGGTACTTCATAGCACAGAACCATTACCTCATCCAATGGCATAACTCAATTGTCAACTCTAGATACTCCCATCTCAAGTAAACCCCCTCTTGACCCCACTCCTGGACAAGCTCACTGAGGGGAGTGACTTGCGCACAGACATTGTGAAGACAAGTAATTGGTTCCCCCTTAATCACGCCATCCCTTCACATGGTTTAACAGATACATTCACATATGAAGACAATGTTCCGTCCTGTCCTCTTCCCTTTCTGATATTCTGCATAGCACCAGAGACATGTAAAAGACAAGCCTGACCTCTCCCCTCTCTGGGCCCCAAGTGACTGAGCCCCAGCTGAGGGAAGAAGTGCAACTGCCAACACCAGAGTCTATTAGAAATACATTCTAATAACAAGTACATCACATAAGAATATTATGCAGATATGACATCTTAATTACTTATGTTACCCAACTAATTCTGATTCATCCTCCACAAATTACCTTTGTAATTGTGATTTAAAAGGTGTGGACATTTATTTGTTAATTGTTTACATCAAATTCTCCTTGAATGTTGGCTTGTATGACCTATGCAGTGGTTCCCAAACTTATTGTCCCGTACCCCTTCAAACATTCAACCTCCATCTGTGTACCCCCTCTAGCACCAGGGTCAGCTGTGTACCCCCTCTAGCACCAGGGTCAGCTGTGTACCCCCTCTAGCACCAGGGTCAGCTGTGTACCCCCTCTAGCACCAGGGTCAGCTGTGTACCCCCTCTAGCACCAGGGTCAGCTGTGTACCCCCTCTAGCACCAGGGTCAGCTGTGTACCCCCTCTAGCACCAGGGTCAGCTGTGTACCCCCTCTAGCACCAGGGTCAGCTGTGTACCCCCTCTAGCACCAGGGTCAGCTGTGTACCCCCTCTAGCACCAGGGTCAGCTGTGTACCCCCTCTAGCACCAGGGTCAGCTGTGTACCCCCTCTAGCACCAGGGTCAGCGCACTCTCAACGGTTGTTTTTTGCCATCGTTGTCAGCCTGCCACACACACACTATACGATACATTTATTAAACATAAGAATGAGTGTGAGTTTTTGTCACAACCCGGCTCTTATGGCGGTTTAGGAGCAGTGGCTTCTTCCTTGCTGAGCGGCCTTTCAGGTTATGTCGATATAGGACTCGTTTAACTGTGGATATAGATACTTTTGTACCTGTCTCCTCCAGCATCTTCACAAGGTCCTTTGCTGTTCTGGGATTGATTTGCACTTTTCGCACCAAAGTACGTTCATCTCTAGGAGACAGAACGCGTCTCCTCCATGAGCGGTATGACGGCTGCGTGGTCACATGGTGTTTATACTTGCGTACTATTGTTTGTACAGATGAACGTGGTACCTTCAGGCGTTTGGAAATTGCTCCCAAGGATGAACCAGACTTGTGGAGGTCTACATTATTTTCTGAGGTCTTGGCTGATTTCTTTTGATTTTCCCATGATATCAAGCAAAGAGGCACTGAGTTTGAAGGTAGGCCTTGAAATACATCCACAGGTACACCTCGAATTGACTCAATGATGTCAATTAGCCTATCAGAAGCTTCTAAAGCATGACATAATTTTCTGGAATTCTCCAAGCTGTTTAAAGGCACAGTCAACCTAGTGTATGTAAACTTCTTACCCACTGGAATTGTGATACAGTGAGTTATAAGTGAAATAATCTGTCTGTAAACAATTGTTGGATAAATGACTTGTGTCATGCACAAAGTAGATGTCTTAACAGACTTGCCAAAACTATAGTTTGTTAACAAGACATTTGTGGAGTGGTTGAAAAACAAGTTTTAATGACAACAACCCAAGTGTATGTAAACTTCCGACTTCAACTGTATACCAGGAGCTGTGCCAGACCAGCCACGTCTGTTGACTCATCCAGCTGTCACGCATATCATTCACTGGCTTGTATGCGAAGCAGCAATTGTTTGAAAACATCTCCTGACATGTCACTGATGCATCGTGTTGTTTGATGAAGGCATTGTCTGTGTATTATTTTTTGCCTTTTCCCCAGCATTGTCCCAGCCATATCCGCGGCAGCAGGAAGAATGAAGTCCTCCACAATAGTATGGGGCTTGCCGGTCCTAGCCACTCGGTAGCTCACCATATAAGACGCTTCTAGCCCCTTCTTATGAATGATATCTGTTGCTTTCATAAATGTCTTACTACTTGAAAGTTGTTCGTAATTCTCTCTCAAAATACTCCTGTGGCTTATTTTAGAAGGGGCATGTTTTGTTTCTAAATGTTTCGTCAGGTTGTGAGATAGTACTTTTGCACATATAATACACTGTGGCTGAGGAAAGGCTGCTAGATCGAATCCCTGAGCTGACAAGGTAAACATATGTCGTTCTGCCCCTGAACAAGGCAGTTAACCCACTGTTCCCCGGTAGGCCGTCATCGTAAATAAGAATTTGTTCTGAACTGACGTGTCTAGTTAAATAAATAAAATAATAATAATTGGACATTGTGTTGTTATTTCGCTGAACACTAGATGGTTTCATTTTATTTTTGGCAGTGAAACCAGGCTACTCAGGCGAGGAAAAAAAACTCACCCAAATGTATCCCTGTTCCTGCTGTAGGCTATTGTCACGATCGTCAAAGGGACTGAGAGACGACCAAGGCGCAGCGCGTGGAAAGTACATCTTCTTTTTATTTAAAGAAGGAAAAAACAAAACAAACCAACAAAACAGACGACCGTGAAGCTATACAAACATAAGTGCTGACACAAAACACTTCGACATAGACAATTCCCCACAAACAGCTAAAGCCTATGGTTGCCTTAAATATGGCTCCCAATCAGAGACAACAATAACCAGCTGTCTCTAATTGAGACCCAATTCAGGCAACCATAGACTTTCCTAGATACCTACACTCAACCATAGACACAGCTAGACTTCTATACTAAACATAAACCCAACTACTCTAATAAACCCCCTAAACCTTACAACCACCCTAGACACTACAAAAAACACATACATTCCCCATGTCACACCCTGACCTAACTAAAATAATTAAGAAAACAAAGAATACTAAGGCCAGGGCATGACAGCTATCCAATTCCTGCTGTAGACTATTCAATTCCTGTTGTAGGCTATCCAATTCCTGCTGTAGTCTATTCAATTCCTACTGTAGGCTATTCAATTCCTGCTGTAGGCTATCAAATTCCTGCTGTAGGCTATCAAATTCCTACTGTAGTCTATTCAATTCCTGCTGTAGGCTATTCAATTCCTGCTTTAGGCTATCCAATTTCTACTGAAGGCTATACAATTCCTGCTGAAGGCTATTCAATTCCTGCTGTAGTCTATTCAATTCCTACTGTAGGCTATTCAATTCCTACTGTAGTCTATCCAATTCCTGCTGTAGTCTATCCAATTCCTGCTGTAGGCTACCCAATTCCTACTGTAGTCTATCTAATTCCTACTGTAGTCTACCCAATTCCTGCTGTAGTCTATCCAAATCCTGCTGTAGGCTATTCAATTCCTGCTGTAGGCTATTCAATTCCTGCTGTAGGCTATCCAATTCCTGCTGTAGGCTATTCAATTCCTGCTGTAGGCTATTCAATTCCTGCTGTAGGCTATCCAATTCCTACTGTAGGCTATCCAATTCCTGCTGTAGGCTATCCAATTCCTGCTGTAGGCTATTCAATTCATGTTGCTGCAGCTTTCAAATGTAGGCTAACCAACTCTTACTTGCAGGCGATCCAATTTCTGCTAATACACTGGTCCAACAGTATATTTCAGGTGATTATAGGTAAACCAATCCCTCCTAATATACTGGTCCAACAGTATATTTCAGGTGATTATAGGTAAACCAATCCCTCCTAATATACTGGTCCAACAGTATATTTCAGGTGATTATAGGTAAACCAATCCCTCCTAATATACTGGTCCAACAGTATGTTTCAGGTGATTATAGGTAAACCAATCCCTCCTAATATACTGGTCCAACAGTATATTTCAGGTGATTATAGGTAAACCAATCCCTCCTAATATACTGGTCCAACAGTATATTTCAGGTGATTATAGGTAAACCAATCCCTCCTAATACACTGGTCCAACAGTATATTTCAGGTGATTATAGGTAAACCAATCCCTCCTAATATACTGGTCCAACAGTATTTTTCAGGTGATTATAGGTAAACCAATCCCTCCTAATATACTGGTCCAACAGTATATTTCAGGTGATTATAGGTAAACCAATCCCTCCTAATACACTGGTCCAACAGTATATTTCAGGTGATTATAGGTAAACCAATCCCTCCTAATATACTGGTCCAACAGTATATTTCAGGTGATTATAGGTAAACCAATCCCTACTATTGGAGACACCACTGTGCTCCCATTGATCAATGTTAACCGGTTAGATTCATTGTTACATTTACATTACATTTAAGTCATTTAGCAGACGCTCTTATCCAGAGCGACTTACAAATTGGAAAGTTCATACATATTCATCCTGGTCCCCCCGTGGGAATTGAACCCTGGTCCCCCCGTGGGAATTGAACCCACAACCCTGGCGTTGCAAGCGCCATGCTCTACCAACTGAGCCACACGGGACCACAATTGTTATAGGGAAGAAATAGTTCTGCCAAATTGAACACCAACATTTTGTGGCTGAGGAGGACAAGAGGTCTTTCACCATTAATGCTCGGCTGGACAACAGACAGTCCTTCACAGAGATGTTTTAATAAGGTCTCTTATCTTCTTTAAGATGTGGCCAGAGTGATGTCTGAGTCCATCTGGGTCACGGCACCAAATGTTGTAGAAGATTAGATCCAAAGATGAAGGCAGAGACTTTTTAATTGAATAGAAAGATCTTTAATCAAGCAGCTGCAGAGGAGATGATTGTGATTTCACAGGGAAGAACCCCCTGAGTAAATGGTTCCATGTCCCTTATATAGTGGGAGGTGATAATACCATCAGATTGTTACAGTTATTTATAGCAGCAACAGTTCCAGAACACAATGGCCTTGTGTTTAAGGTACAGACACACCAGGACTCTATGAAAGGCATCACAGTCCAACACAGAACATGTCCCGTGAGAAGTTACAACAGTTCAACACAAATTCTGCCACCACAACCAGCTTTCACTCACATGTGAGGGGCTGATGCCTATTGGCTAAGACTCAATTTGCTAGGGGGGTGAAATGTAGGGAAACAGTAATTCTGCTCATAGATTCAATATGTTTGAACGACACATTGATACATCAAGCACAAAGTGGGAGGTTTAAAATATACTTTCTTAGTCGCCAAAATAACAGAGCTGGTCTTTAATGTTTATAACCCTTAAACTTGTTTAATTATAACCATGGCTTATAACCCTAATTATTTAACCCTTATAACCATTATAACTTAACCCTTATAACCATTAAACCCTTATAACCCTTGTAACGTAGGGAATGTGTACTCAATAGTTGTGGGAATTACCACTGGACAAAATGCATCACTTTTCATCACAGTCACAATACTAAAGCAGGTCAGGTCAGTAGTCTACAACAGCATGTCAGGTCAGTAGTCTACTAAAGCAGGTCAGGTCAGTAGTTTACTAAAGCAGGTCAGGTCAGTAGTTTACTAAAGCAGGTCAGGTCAGTAGTCTACTAAAGCAGGTTAGGTCAGGTCAGCAGTCTACTAAAGCAGGTCAGGTCAGTAGTTTACTAAAGCAGGTCAGGTCAGTAGTCTATTAAAGCAGGTCAGGTCAGTAGTCTACTAAAGCAGGTCAGGTCAGTAGTTTACTAAAGCAGGTCAGGTCAGTAGTCTACTAAAACAGGTCAGGTCAGTAGTCTATTAAAGCAGGTCAGGTCAGTAGTCTACTAAAGCAGGTCAGTAGTCTACTAAAGCAGGTCAGGTCAGTAGTCTACTGAAGCAGGTCAGGTCAGTAGTCTACTAAAGCAGGTCAGGTCAGTAGTTTACTAAAGCAGGTCAGGTCAGTAGTCTACTAAAGCAGGTCAGGTCAGTAGTCTACTACAGCAGGTCAGGTCAGTAGTCTACTAAAGCAGGTCAGGTCAGTAGTCTACTAAAGCAGGTCAGGTCAGTAGTCTACTAAAGCAGGTCAGGTCAGTAGTCTATTAAAGCAGGTCAGGTCAGTAGTCTACTAAAGCAGGTCAGTAGTCTACTAAAGCAGGTCAGGTCAGTAGTCTACTAAAGCAGGTCAGGTCAGTAGTCTATTAAAGCAGGTCAGGTCAGTAGTCTACTACAGCAGGTCAGGTCAGTAGTCTACTAAAGCAGGTCAGGTCAGTAGTCTACTAAAGCAGGTCAGGTCAGTAGTCTATTAAAGCAGGTCAGGTCAGTAGTCTACTAAAGCAGGTCAGTAGTCTACTAAAGCAGGTCAGGTCAGTAGTCTACTAAAGCAGGTCAGATCAGTAGTCTACTAAAGCAGGTCAGGTCAGTAGTCTACTAAAGCAGGTCAGTAGTCTACTAAAGCAGGTCAGGTCAGTAGTCTATTAAAGCAGGTCAGGTCAGTAGTCTACTAAAGCAGGTCAGTATAGTAGTCTACTAAAGCAGGTCAGGTCAGTAGTCTACTAAAGCAGGTCAGGTCAGTAGTCTACTGAAGTAGGTCAGGTCAGTAGTCTACTGAAGCAGGTCAGGTCAGTAGTCTACTGAAGCAGGTCAGTATAGTAGTCTACTAAAGCAGGTCAGGTCAGTAGTCTACTAAAGCAGGTCAGGTCAGTAGTCTATTAAAGCAGGTCAGGTCAGTAGTCTACTGAAGCAGGTCAGTATAGTAGTCTACTAAAGCAGGTCAGGTCAGTAGTCTACTAAAGCAGGTCAGGTCAGTAGTCTATTAAAGCAGGTCAGGTCAGTAGTCTACTGAAGCAGGTCAGTATAGTAGTCTACTAAAGCAGGTCAGGTCAGTAGTCTATTAAAGCAGGTCAGGTCAGTAGTCTACTGAAGCAGGTCAGTATAGTAGTCTACTAAAGCAGGTCAGGTCAGTAGTCTATTAAAGCAGGTCAGGTCAGTAGTCTACTGAAGCAGGTCAGTATAGTAGTCTACTAAAGCAGGTCAGGTCAGTAGTCTACTACAGCAGGTCAGGTCAGTAGTCTACTGAAGCAGGTCAGTATAGTAGTCTACTAAAGCAGGTCAGGAGTCTACTAAAGCAGGTCAGGTCAGTAGTCTACTAAAGCAGGTCAGGTCAGTAGTCTACTAAAGCAGGTCAGGTCAGTAGTCTATTAAAGCAGGTCAGGTCAGTAGTCTACTGAAGCAGGTCAGGTCAGTAGTCTACTAAAGCAGGTCAGGTCAGTAGTCTTCTAAAGCAGGTCAGGTAAATAGTCTATTAAAGCAGGTCAGGTCAGTAGTCTATTAAAGCAGGTCAGGTCAGTAGTCTATTAAAGCAGGTCAGGTCAGTAGTCTACTGAAGCAGGTCAGGTCAGTAGTCTATTAAAGCAGGTCAGGTCAGTAGTCTACTGAAGCAGGTCAGGTCAGTAGTCTACTAAAGCAGGTCAGGTCAGTAGTCTATTAAAGCAGGTCAGGTCAGTAGTCTATTAAAGCAGGTCAGGTCAGTAGTCTATTAAAGCAGGTCAGGTCAGTAGTCTACTGAAGCAGGTCAGGTCAGTAGTCTACTAAAGCAGGTCAGGTCAGTAGTCTTCTAAAGCAGGTCAGGTCAGTAGTCTATTAAAGCAGGTCAGGTCAGTAGTCTACTGAAGCAGGTCAGGTCAGTAGTCTACTAAAGCAGGTCAGGTCAGTAGTCTTCTAAAGCAGGTCAGGTCAGTAGTCTATTAAAGCAGGTCAGGTCAGTAGTCTACTGAAGCAGGTCAGGTCAGTAGTCTACTAAAGCAGGTCAGGTCAGTAGTCTACTAAAGCAGGTCAGGTCAGTAGTCTACTAAAGCAGGTCAGGTCAGTAGTCTAATACAGCAGGTCAGGTCAGTAGTCTATTAAAGCAGGTCAGGTCAGTAGTCTAATACAGCAGGTCAGGTCAGTAGTCTACTACAGCAGGTCAGGTCAGTAGTCTACTAAAGCAGGTCAGGTCAGTAGTCTACTACAGCAGGTCAGGTCAGTAGTCTACTAAAGCAGGTCAGGTCAGTAGTCTACTACAGCAGGTCAGTAGTCTACTGTGCTGATAGTTCAGAAAGTATTGTCATTAAAAGTGAATGTTGATCACAGCGTGAAACTCAGGTCAGACTAAACCAGTTCCATTATTACCTGCTTCACCTTATTACTTAACCCTTATAACCATTAAACACTTATAAGCCTTATTATAACCATTAAATCCTTATAACTAAACCCTTAACCATTATAACTGTTATTATAACCATTATAACCCTTGTAACGTAGGGAATGTGTACTCAATAGTTGTGAGAATTACCACTTGACAAAACTCATAACTTTTCATCACAGTCACAATCACATCCATCCTCCTCATCACATTCCTTTAACTCCCTTGATGTTCTCGCCTTCTTTATGTTCCTCTCTCCGTTCTCCTCTCCGCTCTCTTCCCTGCCCCTCTTAACCTGTTGTACATTAACGTTTCTTGGACATTTATCGTGAAACACCTTGACATTACCATCAACCTTGTAGCTTTCCTTCAACTTGACTTCGAGTTTTCCCAAGGTTTCCAGGGTCAATATTTTCCCATTGTCCTCTTTGTTCTCCCCCCAGTATGCTCCGACCCTCCACGTCTTGTCCTTGTCGTTGTAACAGCAGTAGGCTGTCCACAGGAGATATGGGATGTTCACTGTGTTCTTCAGTGTGTTGGTGTTGTTGGGAACTGCTCCAGTCACCACATAGGCTTCTATCTGGCTGTTATTCGTACAGTTAAGCTCAAGATATTTTCTGACGTTGCACTCCATTACACGCCATCTGCCCCTGTTGAAAGAACCTACCTGGGGAACGGCGTTTGTCAGGGTGAAAGTGGAGTTCTTGGTTTCATCATCGGGTGCATGCGAACATGGGAAAAGGTGACCTCTGTCCAGACCCAGGCCGTTAGCGTCGTAGTTTGTGTTCACAGCCTGGTTGACTATATCTTTATTATTATTAAGCATCTTCTTCACCTCACCTTGGGTTTTCATCTCTTTTATATTTATATATTCAAGCTGCAGAAACATCAGTCAGACATTAAAACTCTTTAACAAGTTCAGACATTAACTCGTAAAAAAAGTCACAATTTAACAATCCAGACGTAAGCTGAAAGTGGTTGCAACACATTATTGTATCAAAGATACTGTATGTCTATAGCAGTAAATAAATACACATGTTGAATGAATAGAGATTAGTCCTACCTGGGGCTCTATCATCCAGGGTATATTTTTTGGTCTCTTGCCCCCAGGACCAGTGAAGGTGTAGGCTGAGAACACAGGGATCCTGTTGGTCGTGTCGTAGAGAGTTGCAAACCTGTAGATGTTCTTGTAATTCTGGCAGATCGGCTTGTAGCGGTTCTGGTTCTGGACTGTTCCACCAACCAAAATACCTGGGAGATTTGGAGTTGTTCCCCCCAGGAAGAACTTCTCACAGTCTGTAACATTACTGAACTTATCCACTATATGAGAGAGAGCAGGAGGAAGGAGAGAGAAAAGGAGGAGAGTAGAGAGATGATTCAATACCCCCATCATCACCTGAAGACTGTACACCACAAAGACAAAGATGAAGTTACAGAGACCAGTTGGTAGACTGGAGACTGTTGAGCTGAGTCAGGACAGACTGATTTAAATAGTTATTTCAGAGACCAGTTGGTAGACTGGAGACTGTTGATCTGAGTCAGGACAGACTGATTTAAATAGTTATAACAGAGACCAGTTGGTAGACTGGAGAGACTGTTGAACTGAGTCAGGACAGACTGCTTTAAATAAGTTTTCAGAGACTCCTCCTTCAGATGTCAAGGGAGGAGGAGGGGTGAATTTGCTTAAAATGCTCTCTGATTCCATGGCGCTGGTGTAACCTTAGGTCTATTCCATATAAACTGATGTAACTATAGGTCTATTCCATATAAACTGATGTAACTATAGGTCTATTCCATATAAACTGATGTAACTATAGGTCTATTCCATATAAACTGATGTAACTATAGGTCTATTCCATATAAACTGATGTAACTATAGGTCTATTCCATATAAACTGGTGTAACCTTAGGTCTATTCCATATAAACTGATGTAACTATAGGTCTATTCCATATAAACTGATGTAACTATAGGCCTATTCCATATAAACTGATGTAACTATAGGTCTATTCCATATAAACTGATGTAACTATAGGTCTATTCCATATAAACTGATGTAACTATAGGTCTATTCCATATAAACTGATGTAACTGTAGGCCTATTCCATATAAACTGATGTAACTGTAGGTCTATTCCATGTAAACTGATGTAACTATAGATCTATTCCATATAAACTGGTGTAACTATAGGTCTATTCCATATAAACTGATGTAACTATAGGCCTATTCCATATAAACTGATGTAACTATAGGTCTATTCCATATAAACTGATGTAACTATAGGTCTATTCCATATAAACTGGTGTAACTATAGGTCTATTCCATATAAACTGATGTAACTATAGGCCTATTCCATATAAACTGATGTGACTATAGGTCTATTCCATATAAACTGATGTAACTATAGGTCTATTCCATATAAACTGATGTAACTATAGGTCTATTCCATATAAACTGATATAACTATAGGTCTATTCCATATAAACTGATATAACTATAGGTCTATTCCATATAAACTGATGTAACTATAGGCCTATTCCATATAAACTGATGTAACTATAGGTCTATTCCATATAAACTGATGTAACTATAGGTCTATTCCATATAAACTGATGTAACTATAGGTCTATTCCATATAAACTGATGTAACTATAGGCCTATTCCATATAAACTGATGTAACTATAGGTCTATTCCATAAAAACTGATGTGATAGGGAGGAACAGAGAGAGAGTAGAACAGGATGAGACAGGGAGGAACAGAGAGAGTAGAACAGGATGAGACAGGGAGGAACAGAGAGAGAGAGTAGAACAGGGTGAGAGGGAGGAACAGAGAGAGAGTAGAACAGGATGAGACAGGGAGGAACAGAGAGAGTAGAACAGGATGAGACAGGGAGGAACAGAGAGAGAGAGTAGAACAGGGTGAGACAGGGAGGAACAGAGAGAGAGAGTAGAACAGGATGAGACAGGGAGGAACAGAGAGAGTAGAACAGGATGAGACAGGGAGGAACAGAGAGAGAGTAGAACAGGATGAGACAGGGAGGAACAGAGAGAGAGAGTAGAACAGGATGAGACAGGGAGGATCAGAGAGAGTAGAACAGGATGAGACAGGGAGGAACAGAGAGAGTAGAACAGGATGAGACAGGGAGGAACAGAGAGAGTAGAACAGGATGAGACAGGGAGGAACAGAGAGAGTAGAACAGGATGAGACAGGGAGGAACAGAGAGAGAGTAGAACAGGATGAGACAGGGAGGAACAGAGAGAGAGTAGAACAGGATGAGACAGGGAGGAACAGAGAGAGAGTAGAACAGGATGAGACAGGGAGGAACAGAGAGAGTAGAACAGGATGAGACAGGGAGGAACAGAGAGAGAGAGTAGAACAGGATGAGACAGGGAGGAACAGAGAGAGTAGAACAGGATGAGACAGGGAGGAACAGAGAGAGAGAGAGTAGAACAGGATGAGACAGGGAGGAACAGAGAGAGAGTAGAACAGGATGAGACAGGGAGGAACAGAGAGAGAGAGTAGAACAGGATGAGACAGGGAGGAACAGAGAGATAGTAGAACAGGATCAGACAGGGAGGAACAGAGAGAGAGTAGAACAGGATGAGACAGGGAGGAACAGAGAGAGAGTAGAACATGATGAGACAGGGAGGAACAGAGAGAGTAGAACAGGATGAGACAGGGAGGAACAGAGAGAGTAGAACAGGATGAGACAGGGAGGAACAGAGAGAGAGTAGAACAGGATGAGACAGGGAGGAACAGAGAGAGAGAGTAGAACAGGATGAGACAGGGAGGAACAGAGAGAGAGGAACAGGATGAGACAGGGAGGAACAGAGAGAGAGAGTAGAACAGGATGAGACAGGGAGGAACAGAGAGAGAGAGTAGAACAGGATGAGACAGGGAGGAACAGAGAGAGAGTAGAACAGGATGAGACAGGGAGGAACAGAGAGAGTAGAACAGGATGAGACAGGGAGGAACAGAGAGAGAGTAGAACAGGATGAGACAGGGAGGAACAGAGAGAGAGTAGAACAGGATGAGACAGGGAGGAACAGAGAGAGAGAGTAGAACAGGATGAGACAGGGAGGAACAGAGAGAGAGAGTAGAACAGGATGAGACAGGGAGGAACAGAGAGAGTAGAACAGGATGAGACAGGGAGGAACAGAGAGAGAGTAGAACAGGATGAGACAGGGAGGAACAGAGAGAGTAGAAAAGGATTAGAGAGGGAGGAACAGAGAGAGAGTAGAACAGGATGAGACAAGGAGGAACAGAGAGAGAGTAGAACAGGATGAGACAGGGAGGAACAGAGAGAGAGAGTAGAACAGGATGAGACAGGGAGGAACAGAGAGAGAGTAGAACAGGATGAGACAGGGAGGAACAGAGAGAGAGAGTAGAACAGGATGAGACAGGGAGGAACAGAGAGAGAGTAGAACAGGATGAGACAGGGAGGAACAGAGAGAGAGAGTATAACAGGATGAGACAGGGAGGAACAGAGAGAGTAGAACAGGATGAGACAGGGAGGAACAGAGAGAGAGAGAGAGAGAGTAGAACAGGATGAGACAGGGAGGAACAGAGAGAGTAGAACAGGATGAGACAGGGAGGAACAGGATGAGACAGGGAGGAACAGGATGAGACAGGGAGGAACAGGATGAGACAGGGAGGAACAGAGAGAGAGTAGAACAGGATGAGACAGGGAGGAACAGAGAGAGTAGAACAGGATGAGACAGGGAGGAACAGAGAGAGAGTAGAACAGGATGAGACAGGGAGGAACAGAGAGAGAGTAGAACAGGATGAGACAGGGAGGAACAGAGAGAGAGTAGAACAGAATGAGACAGGGAGGAACAGAGAGAGAGAGTAGAACAGGATGAGACAGGGAGGAACAGAGAGAGAGTAGAACAGGATGAGACAGGAAGGAACAGAGAGAGTAGAACAGGATGAGACAGGGAGGAACAGAGAGAGAGAGTAGAACAGGATGAGACAGGGAGGAACAGAGAGAGAGAGTAGAACAGGATGAGACAGGGAGGAACAGAGAGAGAGTAGAACAGGATGAGACAGGGAGGAACAGAGAGAGAGAGTAGAACAGGATGAGACAGGGAGGAACAGAGAGAGAGTAGAACAGGATGAGACAGGGAGGAACAGAGAGAGAGAGTAGAACAGGATGAGACAGGGAGGAACAGAGAGAGAGAGTAGAACAGGATGAGACAGGGAGGAACAGAGAGAGAGTAGAACAGGATGAGACAGGGAGAAAGAGAGAGTAGAACAGGATGAGACAGGGAGAAACAGAGAGAGTAGAACAGGATGAGACAGGGAGAAACAGAGAGAGTAGAACAGGATGAGACAGGGAGGAACAGAGAGAGTAGAACAGGATGAGACAGGGAGGAACAGAGAGAGAGAGTAGAACAGGATGAGACAGGGAGGAACAGAGAGAGAGAGAGTAGAACAGGATGAGACAGGGAGGAACAGAGAGAGAGAGTAGAACAGGATGAGAAAGGGAGGAACAGAGAGAGTAGAACAGGATGAGACAGGGAGGAACAGAGAGAGAGAGTAGAACAGGATGAGACAGGGAGGAACAGAGAGAGAGAGAGTAGAACAGGATGAGACAGGGAGGAACAGAGAGAGAGAGTAGAACAGGATGAGAAAGGGAGGAACAGAGAGAGTAGAACAGGATGAGACAGGGAGGAACAGAGAGAGAGAGTAGAACAGGATGAGACAGGGAGGAACAGAGAGAGAGAGAGTAGAACAGGATGAGACAGGGAGGAACAGAGAGAGAGTAGAACAGGATGAGACAGGGAGGAACAGAGAGAGAGTAGAAAAGGATGAGACAGGGAGGAACAGAGAGAGAGTAGAACAGGATGAGACAGGGAGGAACAGAGAGAGTAGAACAGGATGAGACAGGGAGAAACAGAGAGAGTAGAACAGGATGAGACAGGGAGAAACAGAGAGAGTAGAACAGGATGAGACAGGGAGAAACAGAGAGAGTAGAACAGGATGAGACAGGGAGGAACAGAGAGAGTAGAACAGGATGAGACAGGGAGGAACAGAGAGAGAGAGAGTAGAACAGGATGAGACAGGGAGGAACAGAGAGAGAGAGAGTAGAACAGGATGAGACAGGGAGGAACAGAGAGAGAGAGTAGAACAGGATGAGAAAGGGAGGAACAGAGAGAGTAGAACAGGATGAGACAGGGAGGAACAGAGAGAGAGAGTAGAACAGGATGAGACAGGGAGGAACAGAGAGAGAGAGAGTAGAACAGGATGAGACAGGGAGGAACAGAGAGAGAGAGTAGAACAGGATGAGAAAGGGAGGAACAGAGAGAGTAGAACAGGATGAGACAGGGAGGAACAGAGAGAGAGAGTAGAACAGGATGAGACAGGGAGGAACAGAGAGAGAGAGAGTAGAACAGGATGAGACAGGGAGGAACAGAGAGAGAGTAGAACAGGATGAGACAGGGAGGAACAGAGAGAGAGTAGAAAAGGATGAGACAGGGAGGAACAGAGAGAGAGTAGAACAGGATGAGACAGGGAGGAACAGAGAGAGTAGATCAGGATGAGACAGGGAGGAACAGAGAGAGAGTAGAACAGGATGAGACAGGGAGGAACAGAGAGAGTAGATCAGGATGAGACAGGGAGGAACAGAGAGAGAGTAGAACAGGATGAGAGAGGGAGGATCAGAGAGAGAGTAGAACGGGATGAGACAGGGAGGAACAGAGAGAGAGTAGAACAGGATGAGACAGGGAGGAACAGAGAGAGAGTAGAACAGGATGAGACAGGGAGGAACAGAGAGAGAGAGTAGAACAGGATGAGACAGGGAGGAACAGAGAGAGAGAGTAGAACAGGATGAGACAGGGAGGAACAGAGAGAGAGAGTAGAACAGGATGAGACAGGGAGGAACAGAGAGAGAGAATAGAACAGGATGAGACAGGGAGGAACAGAGAGAGAGAGTACAACAGGATGAGACAGGGAGGAACAGAGAGAGAGAGTAGAACAGGATGAGACAGGGAGGAACAGAGAGAATAGAACAGGATGAGACAGGGAGGAACAGAGAGAGAGTAGAACAGGATGAGACAGGGAGGAACAGAGAGAGAGTAGAACAGGATGAGACAGGGAGGAACAGAGAGAGTAGAACAGGATACAGAGAAGAGAGAGAGAGAGTAGAACAGGATGAGACAGGGAGTAACAGAGAGAGTAGAACAGGATGAGACAGGGAGGAACAGAGAGAGAGAGTAGAACAGGATGAGACAGGGAGGATCAGAGAGAGAGAGTAGAACAGGATGAGACAGGGAGGATCAGAGAGAGAGTAGAACAGGATGAGACAGGGAGGAACATAGAGAGAGAGTAGAACAGGATGAGACAGGGAGGAACAGAGAGAGAGTAGAACAGGATGAGACAGGAAGGAACAGAGAGAGTAGAACAGGATGAGACAGGGGGGAACAGAGAGAGAGAGTAGAACAGGATGAGACAGGGAGGAACAGAGAGAGAGAGTAGAACAGGATGAGACAGGGAGGAACAGAGAGAGAGTAGAACAGGATGAGACAGGGAGGAACAGAGAGAGAGAGTAGAACAGGATGAGACAGGGAGGAACAGAGAGAGAGAGTAGAACAGGATGAGACAGGGAGGAACAGAGAGAGTAGAACAGGATGAGACAGGGAGGAACAGAGAGAGAGAGTAGAACAGGATGAGACAGGGAGGAACAGAGAGAGAGAGAGTAGAACAGGATGAGACAGGGAGGAACAGAGAGAGAGTAGAACAGGATGAGACAGGGAGGAACAGAGAGAGAGAGAGTAGAACAGGATGAGACAGGGAGGAACAGAGAGAGAGAGTAGAACAGGATGAGACAGGGAGGAACAGAGAGAGTAGAACAGGATGAGACAGGGAGGAACAGAGAGAGAGAGTAGAACAGGATGAGACAGGGAGGAACAGAGAGAGAGTAGAAAAGGATGAGACAGGGAGGAACAGAGAGAGAGTAGAACGGGATGAGACAGGGAGGAACAGAGAGAGAGTAGAACAGGATGAGACAGGGAGGAACAGAGAGAGAGAGTAGAACAGGATGAGACAGGGAGGAACAGAGAGAGTAGAACAGGATGAGACAGGGAGGAACATAGAGAGAGAGTAGAACAGGATGAGACAGGGAGGAACAGAGAGAGAGTAGAACAGGATGAGACAGGGAGGAACAGAGAGAGTAGATCAGGATGAGACAGGGAGGAACAGAGAGAGAGTAGAACAGGATGAGAGAGGGAGGATCAGAGAGAGAGTAGAACGGGATGAGACAGGGAGGAACAGAGAGAGAGTAGAACAGGATGAGACAGGGAGGAACAGAGAGAGTAGAACAGGATGAGACAGGGAGGAACAGAGAGAGAGAGTAGAACAGGATGAGACAGGGAGGAACAGAGAGAGAGAGTAGAACAGGATGAGACAGGGAGGAACAGAGAGAGAGAGTAGAACAGGATGAGACAGGGAGGAACAGAGAGAGAGTAGAACAGGATGAGACAGGGAGGAACAGAGAGAGTAGAACAGGATGAGACAGGGAGGAACAGAGAGAGAGAGTAGAACAGGATGAGACAGGGAGGAACAGAGAGAGTAGAACAGGATGAGACAGGGAGGAACAGAGAGAGTAGAACAGGATGAGACAGGGAGGAACAGAGAGAAAGTAGAACAGGATGAGACAGGGAGGAACAGAGAGAGAGTAGAACGGGATGAGACAGGGAGGAACAGAGAGAGAGTAGAACAGGATGAGACAGGGAGGAACAGAGAGAGAGAGTAGAACAGGATGAGACAGGGAGGATCAGAGAGAGAGTAGAACAGGATGAGACAGGGAGGAACAGAGAGAGAGTAGAACAGGATGAGACAGGGAGGAACAGAGAGAGAGTAGAACAGGATGAGACAGGGAGGAACAGAGAGAGAGTAGAACAGGATGAGACAGGGAGGAACAGAGAGAGTAGAACAGGATGAGACAGGGAGGAACAGAGAGAGAGAGTAGAACAGGATGAGACAGGGAGGAACAGAGAGAGAGAGTAGAACAGGATGAGACAGGGAGGAACAGAGAGAGAGTAGAACAGGATGAGACAGGGAGGAACAGAGAGAGTAGAACAGGATGAGACAGGGAGGAAAAGAGAGAGAGAGAGAGAGTAGAACAGGATGAGACAGGGAGGAACAGAGAGAGTAGAACAGGATGAGACAGGGAGGAACAGGATGAGACAGGGAGGAACAGAGAGAGTAGAACAGGATGAGACAGGGAGGAACAGAAAGAGAGAGAGAGAGTAGAACAGGATGAGACAGGGAGGATCAGAGAGAGAGTAGAACGGGATGAGACAGGGAGGAACAGAGAGAGAGAGTAGAACAGGATGAGACAGGGAGGAACAGAGAGAGAGTAGAACAGGATGAGACAGGGAGGAACAGAGAGAGTAGAACAGGATGAGACAGGGAGGAAAAGAGAGAGAGAGAGAGAGTAGAACAGGATTAGACAGGGAGGAACAGAGAGAGTAGAACAGGATGAGACAGGGAGGAACAGGATGAGACAGGGAGGAACAGAGAGAGTAGAACAGGATGAGACAGGGAGGAACAGAAAGAGAGAGAGAGAGTAGAACAGGATGAGACAGGGAGGAACAGAGAGAGAGTAGAACAGGATGAGACAGGGAGGAACAGAGAGAGAGTAGAACAGGATGAGACAGGGAGTAACAGAGAGAGTAGAACAGGATGAGACTGGGAGGAACAGAGAGAGTAGAACAGGATGAGACAGGGAGGAACAGAGAGAGAGTAGAACAGGATGAGACAGGGAGGAACAGAGAGAGAGTAGAACAGGATGAGACGGGGAGGAACAGAGAGAGAGAGTAGAACAGGATGAGGCAGGGAGGAACAGAGAGAGTAGAACAGGATGAGACAGGGAGGAACAGAGAGAGAGAGTAGAACAGGATGAGACAGGGAGGAACAGAGAGAGAGAGAGTAGAACAGGATGAGTGAAATATAAAGAGGGATGGGAAGCCAAAATTCTAACTTGCTTTGTCATTGCTGGTTTTTAACCTAAACATTCTTGAAATCTGATCATTACTTTCAATTGATTAGGGACCTGCTTTGTGTACTGAACAAGACTCTTATTGTCTAACGATGATCACATTTTCAATCCCTGTTCAACCTCACTTGAACCAGGAAAAACACATTTTAATCTTCCCCTTTTGTTCCAAGTCCAAAGACAACAAAGATCCCCATTGTTGAGCTGCTGTCCATCAACAACTAAATGAAATAGATGTTCTGCACTTCAGTGGAAGACATAAAGACAGAGCTGATCCTCACTACCAGGGTAGCAGGTTAATGTCCACTACCTGCTGCTGACAGAGCAGATCCTCACTACCAGGGTAGGAGGTTAATGTCCACTACCTGCTGCTGACAGAGCTGATCCTCACTACCAGGGTAGCAGGTTAATGTCCACTACCTGCTGCTGACAGAGCTGATCCTCACTACCAGGGTAGCAGGTTAATGTCCACTACCTGCTGCTGACAGAGCTGATCCTCACTACCAGGGTAGCAGGTTAATGTCCACTACCTGCTGCTGACAGAGCTGATCCTCACTACCAGGGTAGCAGGTTAATGTCCACTACCTGCTGCTGACAGAGCTGATCCTCACTACCAGGGTAGCAGGTTAATGTTCACTACCTGCTGCTGACAGAGCTGATCCTCACTACCAGGGTAGCAGGTTAATGTCCACTACCTGCTGCTGACAGAGCTGATCCTCACTACCAGGGTAGAAGGTTAATGTCCACTACCTGCTGCTGACAGAGCTGATCCTCACTACCAGGGTAGCAGGTTAATGTCCACTACCTGCTGCTGACAGAGCTGATCCTCACTACCAGGGTAGCAGGTTAATGTCCACTACCTGCTGCTGACAGAGCTGATCCTCACTACCAGGGTAGCAGGTTAATGTCCACTACCTGCTGCTGACAGAGCTGATCCTCACTACCAGGGTAGCAGGTTAATGTCCACTACCTGCTGCTGACAGAGCTGATCCTCACTACCAGGGTAGCAGGTTAATGTCCACTACCTGCTGCTGACAGAGCTGATCCTCACTACCAGGGTAGCAGGTTAATGTCCACTACCTGCTGCTGACAGAGCTGATCCTCACTACCAGGGTAGCAGGTTAATGTCCACTACCTGCTGCTGACAGAGCTGATCCTCACTACCAGGGTAGCAGGTTAATGTCCACTACCTGCTGCTGACAGAGCTGATCCTCACTACCAGGGTAGCAGGTTAATGTCCACTACCTGCTGCTGACAGAGCTGATCCTCACTACCAGGGTAGCAGGTTAATGTCCACTACCTGCTGCTGACAGAGCTGATCCTCACTACCAGGGTAGCAGGTTAATGTCCACTACCTGCTGCTGACAGAGCTGATCCTCACTACCAGGGTAGCAGGTTAATGTCCACTACCTGCTGCTGACAGAGCTGATCCTCACTACCAGGGTAGCAGGTTAATGTCCACTACCTGCTGCTGACAGAGCTGATCCTCACTACCAGGGTAGCAGGTTAATGTCCACTACCTGCTGCTGACAGAGCTGATCCTCACTACCAGGGTAGCAGGTTAATGTCCACTACCTGCTGCTGACAGAGCTGATCCTCACTACCAGGGTAGGAGGTTAATGTCCACTACCTGCTGCTGACAGAGCTGATCCTCACTACCAGGGTAGCAGGTTAATGTCCACTACCTGCTGCTGACAGAGCTGATCCTCACTACCAGGGTAGCAGGTTAATGTTCACTACCTGCTGCTGACAGAGCTGATCTTCACTACCAGGGTAGCAGGTTAATGTCCACTACCTGCTGCTGACAGAGCTGATCCTCACTACCAGGGTAGCAGGTTAATGTCCACTACCTGCTGCTGACAGAGCTGATCCTCACAACCAGGGTAGCAGGTTAATGTCCACTACCTGCTGCTGACAGAGCTGATCCTCACTACCAGGGTAGCAGGTTAATGTCCACTACCTGCTGCTGACAGAGCTGATCCTCACTACCAGGGTAGCAGGTTAATGTCCACTACCTGCTGCTGACATAGCTGATCCTCACTACCAGGGTAGCAGGTTAATGTCCACTACCTGCTGCTGACAGAGCTGATCCTCACTACCAGGGTAGCAGGTTAATGTCCACTACCTGCTGCTGACAGAGCTGATCCTCACTACCAGGGTAGCAGGTTAATGTCCACTACCTGCTGCTGACAGAGCTGATCCTCACTACCAGGGTAGCAGGTTAATGTCCACTACCTGCTGCTGACAAAGCTGATCCTCACTACCAGGGTAGCAGGTTAATGTCCACTACCTGCTGCTGACATAGCTGATCCTCACTACCAGGGTAGCAGGTTAATGTCCACTACCTGCTGCTGACAGAGCTGATCCTCACTACCAGGGTAGCAGGTTAATGTCCACTACCTGCTGCTGACAGAGCTGATCCTCACTACCAGGGTAGCAGGTTAATGTCCACTACCTGCTGCTGACAGAAGGTATATTCTCTTTTCACAACACATTCAAATGTTATTTACTTATTTTTAATAAGAAGGATGAATTATACATTCTAAAATAACATTGTAATCATATGCAAAGTGAGTCTAGGCTAAGCAGTAAATATTTTAGATATTTGTTTCAAAATAGATTTTGTATGAAGTTGATCCTGAGATTAACATGATATATGTTATTGAATTATCACGTATGATGTCGATCACAGCTTGAATTTCAGATCGGGTCAAATCTAATCTAATCTCAACACTCAAAACCAAATCAGCTACTGGGTTATATCTTTAAGAATCAATGGGAACATATCATTCATTTAAAAGTCCAAATGGATACAACAATCACAGATTGACCCTTTAACAAGAGAAAAAGACTTACAAATAATATATCAAATCATCAAATCAAATCAAGTGTATTTTATATAGCCCTTCGTACATCAGCTAATATCTCGAAGTGCTGTACAGAAACCCAGCCTAAAACCCCAAACAGCAAGCAATGCAGGTGTAGAAGCAATATACAGAGTGAATCTACTAAAGCAGGTCAGTAGTCTACTAAAGCAGGTCAGTAGTCTACTAAAGCAGGTCAGTAGTCTACTAAAGCAGGTCAGGTCAGTAGTCTACTAAAGCAGGTCAGTAGTCTACTAAAGCAGGTCAGTACAGTAGTCTACTAAAGCAGGTCAGTAGTCTACTAAAGCAGGTCAGGTCAGTAGTCTACTAAAGCAGGTCAGTAGTCTACTAAAGCAGGTCAGGTCAGTAGTCTACTAAAGCAGGTCAGTACAGTAGTCTACTAAAGCAGGTCAGTAGTCTACTAAAGCAGGTCAGTACAGTAGTCTACTAAAGCAGGTCAGGTCAGTAGTCTACTACAGCAGGTCAGGTCAGTAGTCTACTAAAGCAGGTCAGGTCAGTAGTCTACTAAAGCAGATCAGGTCAGTAGTCTACTAAAGCAGGTCAGGTCAGTAGTGTACTGAAGCAGGTCAGTAGTCTACTAAAGCAGGTCAGTAGTCTATTAAAGCAGGTCAGGTCAGTAGTCTACTACAGCAGGTCAGGTCAGTAGTCTACTAAAGCAGGTCAGGTCAGTAGTCTACTAAAGCAGGTCAGTAGTCTACTAAAGTAGGTCAGGTCAGTAGTCTACTACAGCAGGTCAGGTCAGTAGTCTACTAAAGCAGGTCAGGTCAGTAGTCTACTAAAGCAGGTCAGGTCAGTAGTCTACTAAAGCAGGTCAGGTCAGTAGTCTACTAAAGCAGGTCAGGTCAGTAGTCTACTAAAGCAGGTCAGGTCAGTAGTCTACTACAGCAGGTCAGTAGTCTATTAAAGCAGGTCAGGTCAGTAGTCTGCTAAAGCAGATCAGGTCAGTAGTCTACTAAAGCAGGTCAGGTCAGTAGTCTACTACAGCAGGTCAGTAGTCTATTAAAGCAGGTCAGGTCAGTAGTCTACTACAGCAGGTCAGGTCAGTAGTCTACTAAAGCAGGTCAGGTCAGTAGTCTACTAAAGCAGGTCAGGTCAGTAGTCTACTAAAGCAGGTCAGGTCAGTAGTCTACTAAAGCAGGTCAGGTCAGTAGTCTACTAAAGCAGGTCAGGTCAGTAGTCTACTAAAGCAGGTCAGTACAGTAGTCTACTAAAGCAGGTCAGTAGTCTACTAAAGCAGGTCAGTTCAGTAGTCTACTAAAGCAGGTCAGTAGTCTACTAAAGCAGGTCAGGTCAGTAGTCTACTAAAGCAGGTCAGGTCAGTAGTCTACTAAAGCAGGTCAGTACAGTAGTCTACTAAAGCAGGTCAGGTCAGTAGTCTACTAAAGCAGGTCAGTACAGTAGTCTACTAAAGCAGGTCAGGTCAGTAGTCTACTAAAGCAGGTCAGGTCAGTAGTCTACTAAAGCAGGTCAGGTCAGTAGTCTACTAAAGCAGGTCAGTACAGTAGTCTACTAAAGCAGGTCAGGTCAGTAGTCTACTAAAGCAGGTCAGTAGTCTACTAAAGCAGGTCAGTACAGTAGTCTACTAAAGCAGGTCAGGTCAGTAGTCTACTAAAGCAGGTCAGGTCAGTAGTCTACTAAAGCAGGTCAGTAGTCTACTAAAGCAGGTCAGGTCAGTAGTCTGCTAAAGCAGGTCAGGTCAGTAGTCTACTAAAGCAGGTCAGGTCAGTAGTCTACTACAGCAGGTCAGGTCAGTAGTCTACTAAAGCAGGTCAGGTCAGTAGTCTACTACAGCAGGTCAGTACAGTAGTCTTCTAAAGCAGGTCAGGTCAGTAGTCTTCTAAAGCAGTTCAGGTCAGTAGTCTACTAAAGCAGGTCAGGTCAGTAGTCTACTAAAGCAGGTCAGGTCAGTAGTCTACTAAAGCAGGTCAGGTCAGTAGTCTACTGTGCTGATAGTTCAGAAAGTATTGTCATTAATAGTGAATGTTGATCACAGCGTGAAACTCAGGTCAGACTAAACCAGGTCCATTATTACCTGCTTGACCTGATGATGTCACAGGTTCCTGGTGGTTATGTCACTACATCATCATCACCAGCACAGAAACAAATACAACAGGTAGGTAATAACCTTTGACCCCCACAGAGGAACAGACACAGTCATCATTATAGACACAATGATCACGTACATCCCCAACCTTGAGGAGAAGCGCTATAGGATTATCAACATTTAGACACTGATCTGGGAACAGCTGGACACCATCACCATTATGCTTGTTCAGCTTGACATACTTGTCATACAGATCTGCGAAGGTATTTGATGACTTTTTTTTCTTCTGGTTTTCACAGCAGAAGGTTGTCCACAGGAGATCTGTGATGTTCACTCGTTTGTTCAGTTTGTTGTTGTTGTTGTTGTTGTTGGGAACTGCTCCAGTCACCACATAGGCTTCTATCTTCCTGTTGTTACTAAAACAGTCCGTCATCAGCTTTCCTCTGACATTTCTCTCCATTTCATTCCAGCTGCCATCGTTGAAGGACACCACCTGGGGAACGATGTTGGTCAGGGTAAAGGTGGACTTCTGAGCATCATTGTCACACGCATGTGAACATGGGAAGAGGTGACCTCTGTTCACCCCTTTATTTGGTATTGAGTTATTATAGTCGGAGTTCCCAGCCTGGTATGGATGATCCACCTGCATTTCATGGTTGTTGTTATCGAGCTGAAGGAAACAACAGTCATATATTCATTAACAAGTTTTCTGTACAGTAACCTCTATTTTATTGGGGGGGTCACAATCCATTGTACTCCAGCTGCCCCCGTTGAAAGAACTTGCCTGGGGAACGCCGTTTGTCAGGGTGAAAGTGGACCTCATTGTATCATCATCAGGTGCATACGAACATGGGAAAAGGTGGCCTCTGTCCAGACCCAGGTCGTTATTTATGTAGCCTGATGGTTGACTCCTATATCTGTATTATTATGAAGCACCTTCACCTCATGTTGGGTTTTAATCTCTTCTATATCTATATTATTATTAAGCATCTTCACCTCATGTTGGGTTTTAATCTCTTTTATATTTTTATCTTCAAGCTGCAGAAACATCAGTCAGACATTACAACTCTTTAACTAGTTTAGACATTACAACTCTTTAACTAGTTTAGACATTACAACTCTTTAACTAGTTTAGACATTACAACTCTTTAACTAGTTTAGACATTACAACTCTTTAACTAGTTTAGACATTACAACTCTTTAACTAGTTTAGACATTACAACTCTTTAACTAGTTCAGACATTACAACTCTTTAACTAGTTTAGACATTACAACTCTTTAACTAGTTTAGACATTACAACTCTTTAACTAGTTTAGACATTACAACTCTTTAACTAGTTTAGACATTACAACTCTTTAACTAGTTTAGACATTACAACTCTAACTAGTTTAGACATTAAAACTCTTTAACTAGTATAGACATTACAACTCTAACAAGTTCACAATTTAACAATCCAGACTTAAGCTGAAAGTGGTTGCACCAAAGGTGCCTTCATATCTCAAAGATACTGTATGTATGTCTATACCAGTAATAAATACACAAGTTGAATGAATAGAGATTAGAACTACCTGGGGCTCCATCATCCAGGACTGACTAGGTAACATAACTGTCTGTGATATATACCAGTAAACAAATACACATGTTATGTTATATGACAAACATTAGTCCTACCTGGGGCTCCATCATCCAGGACTGACTAGGTAACATAACTGTCTGTGATATATACCAGTAAACAAATACACATGTTATGTTATATGACAAAACATTAGTCCTACCTGCAAGAACTCCTTGCACTGTGGAACGTCACTGAACTTCTCCACTACATGAGAGAGAGCAGGAGGAAGGAGAGAGAGAAGGAGGAGAGTAGAGAGATGATTCAATACCCCCATCATCACCTGAAGACTGTACACCACAGAGACAAAGATGAAGTTACAGAGACCAGTTGGTAGACTGGAGACTGTTGATCTGAGTCAGGACAGACTGCTTTAAATAGTTATTTCAGAGACCAGTTGGTAGACTGGAGACTGTTGATCTGAGTCAGGACAGACTGCTTTAAATAGTTATTTCAGAGACCAGTTGGTAGACTGGAGACTGTTGAGCTGAGTCAGGACAGACTGCTTTAAATAGTTATAACAGAGACCAGTTGGTAGACTGGAGACTGTTGAGCTGAGTCAGGACAGACTGCTTTAAATAGGTTTTCAGAGACCAGTTGGTAGACTGGAGACTGTTGAGCTGAGTCAGGACAGACTGATTTAAATAGGTTTTCAGAGACTCCTCCTTCAGATGTCAAAACAGAAAGGGTTGATTGGCAAACACTCCTCTGTACGTTTCAATGGAAACTGCTGTAACAAATAACATGTGACTCACCTACTGTAGTTTCTAACACGTATGGACCCAGAACTTAATCACACAAGATTATAGTTCTGGGTGAATGAGATTAGACTGCTCTAAATAGTGACTGCATCCACACTTTGGTTCTGGTAGAACAACGTTTTAGGATAAAAACATGACTTTACTCAGCATAGAGTCTGTCAGAAGATACTCATCACACTATTACAACAGTGGGACTGTTCTGGAATTACGGTTGCTGAGTTCACATTCATTAATATCCCACAAGGCTTAGCGTCTATGTCGCAACAACTCAAAGAAGTAAACTTGCATTTCCCTTGACCAGCAAGTCAACTTATTTAGTATGAGTTCTCAAAGAATTAACATACATTACAGATATGTATACAACTGAATGAAACGGAGGAAGATGTGTCCAACTGAATGAAACGGAGGAAGATGTGTCCAACTGAATGAAACGGAGGAAGATGTGTCCAACTGAATGAAACGGAGGAAGATGTGTCCAACTGAATGAAACGGAGGAAGACGTGTCCAACTGAATGAAACGGAGGAAGACGTGTCCAACTGAATGAAACGGAGCAAGATGTGTCCAACTGAATGAAACGGAGGAAGATGTGTCCAACTGAATGAAACGGGGGAAGATGTTTACAACTGAATGAAACGGGGGAAGATGTGTCCAACTGAATGAAATGGAGGAAGATGTGTCCAACTGAATGAAACGGAGGAAGATGTGTCCAACTGAATGAAACGGAGGAAGATGTGTCCAACTGAATGAAACGGAGGAAGATGTGTCCAACTGAATGAAACGGAGGAAGATGTGTCCAACTGAATGAAACGGAGGAAGATGTGTCCAACTGAATGAAACGGAGGAAGATGTGTCCAACTGAATGAAACAGAGGAAGATGTGTCCAACTGAATGAAACGGAGGAAGATGTGTCCAACTGAATGAAACGGAGGAAGATGTGTCCAACTGAATGAAACGGAGGAAGATGTGTCCAACTGAATGAAACGGAGGAAGAGGTGTCCAACTGAATGAAACGGAGGAAGATGTGTCCAACTGAATGAAACGGAGGAAGATGTGTCCAACTGAATGAAACGGAGGAAGATGTGTCCAACTGAATGAAACGGAGGAAGATGTGTCCAACTGAATGAAACGGAGTCAATCAAATGTCAATCAACTTTCCACCTCTGATTTAGCCTCTAACACACTTACTGTAAACCAAGGCATTTAATGGATGTTTCATTTACTGGTGTTGTTGGGGGACATATTTCCAGTAACTGAAGTAGTTCACAGTAAGAGATGACACAAGGCTGTGTATGTAGAGTTAGAAAATGTGGTTCCTAACAACACTGTGGTCAGAGCAGCACTGGACTGATTAACTGTTTAACACCTGTAAGGGAATTCTGCCCTATGTGTAGAAAAGATTCCAACGGAAACTTCTTTGATCAGAGGTTAGTTTGTTTGATAAGGATTGCAACACACTTACATCAATCTGCAAGCGAGACACTCAGCATTGTGTTTGGCGTATTCCCCTTTTATCCCATACTATGGTTCACCCTCCCAGGGGGATGTCCTCTAACTAATACCATATAAGGTCATAGCTTGCAGCACTATTGATAATAACTAAGTCACGTGTCCTTTACAATTGGTGGGAGATATTAACTCTCCTCTTCCTCTTAATTGGTTTCATAAGTCTGTAGAAATAGATACTGGAGCTCAACAGGACATGTCTTAGTTCCTTACTTCATCTATTTCAAACAGTAAAGTTCAACACACAGGCATATGTCTTCTGCAAAAAGCTTCTTAATACAGGTGTTATTTGTAAGCAATAGGTCATGCATAGTATGTCTTTCTCATGGTCAAGCATCTGTATAATGTACAGATATTAAACAATTCCTTACACACCTCAGACTCAGCACTGGACTGGTTAACACCTCAGACTCAGCAGAAGTAGATTCTACAGTTGAGGCCTTTTCTCAGTAAGAGTAGAGGAGACTGGGGAACAAACTATCACTTTTAGACTTTAGTTTATTATGAAAATATTATTTAAGTTAGATTAATCATATTTTTATACAAACAACATATCTCAGCTACCATTACACACTAAGTATGTTCCTAGGACGTACCAGTCATTTACAATTCAACCAAGTGGTAGGAATTAAATGTTACAATTGACCTAGTAGACGAATGTTCCACAGGTTAATACTTTAAAAAAGGAGAGGCGGTAAATTTACATTAGGGCCTCTAACACCTTTTTAAACAAAACCTCTTGGTCATGTAGAGACACTAACCAACCATTATCACATTGAATAAGAGCTTTCTACCTGGTTTCTAAATTGGACTCATTTATCTGTTACAACTGACCCTGTGTTACTTTGTTCCCCAGTCTACCCTACCTTCATGGATAATATTTAAACTGACTGCTTCACTTAAGACAAACAAAATGTTACTTCAATCACCATAAAAATGTTAAACAGCTGAAGCAGGTCACACTATTTTACTTCTTGTAAAATTACCTTTGTAGTTGTGATTTAAAGATGTGGACGTTTATTTGATAATTGTTTACATAAAGTGTTGCCTTGAATGTTGGCTTGTATGATGTATGATATTCTATGAATCAGTTTCTCATTTCATGAAACTACAGGAATCCTTTGTTTCAGGGAAACATTATATTTGTTCAGTATGCGTGTGGGGAGGAGTTCCCCTTTCTGTCCAATGAGGTCATTTCTGGACAATATTTCAGCAAGTAAAATGATGGTTCTACTTTAGAATGTGGAACACACAGCCAATAGGGAGGTTTGATTGTTACACATGATAAATAGTCACACCTGTTCCACATACAGAGGAGTTTATCCAACCCTCCTTGTCCAGTCTTGACCACTAATTATACCAGACAGGACTCATCTTCATAGAGAGGAGTTTATCCAACCCTCCTTGTCCAGTCTTGACCACTAAATATACCAGACAGGACTCATCTTCATACAGAGGAGTTTATCCAACCCTCCTTGTCCAGTCTTGACCACTAATTATACCAGACAGGACTCATCTTCACACAGGGGAGTTTATCCAACCCTCCTTGTCCAGTCTTGACCACTAATTATACCAGACAGGACTCATCTTCACACAGAGGAGTTTATCCAACCCTCCTTGTCCAGTCTTGACCACTAATTATACCAGACAGGACTCATCTTCACACAGAGGAGTTTATCCAACCCTCCTTGTCCAGTCTTGACCACTAATTATACCAGACAGGACTCATCTTCATACAGAGGAGTTTATCCAACCCTCCTTGTCCAGTCTTGACCACTAATTATACCAGACAGGACTCATCTTCATACAGAGGAGTTTATCCGACCCTCCTTGTCCAGTCTTGACCACTAATTATACCAGACAGGACTCATCTTCATACAGAGGAGATTATCAAACCCTCCTTGTCCAGTCTTGACCACTAATTATACCAGACAGGACTAACTCTAGGCCAGTTCCTCTGTTTACTTCAGACACATCTTCTTCCACATATCATCACGTAAAAGTTAATCAGTTAGATAATGTTTACCCAGTGGCATCCTGAGGCATTGATAGATCATGAGAAAATAAAATATTAAATTACCATTTCTAAGCTGCTCATTTATTATGGAAAAACTCACCCCAGCACATTCTGAGGCAGGAAGGACATCACCCTCTTCTGGTCTTCACCCCACCAGGGAAAGGACAGTGATGAACTGTGAGCTCTGTAGGAGGATCCTGGTAAACAGCATCCGGTCAATCCACTGCTGCTTCTTGTTGAGAGATGCCCGCCGGCTCTCTGGAATCACCAGCTGCATTTAAGGGAGAGAGAGGCAGGAAGGACATCACCCTCTTCTGGTCTTCACCCCACTGGGGCAAGTTCAGAAGCCTGGGGTGGATACAAGTGGGTCTGGAGTAGATCACCAGGGACAGGGGCCAAACGTGAGGCAGGAGGGAGCGCTGGAGGTACCTGTACGTCCAAGGGTTCATACCTAATACATACAGAGAATACATAAGTGACAGATACAGTACTAAGCATTCTCAGCACCATGACAGCAGATCTACAGCATGAAAGGTAAGTGACAGATACTAGATTTAGTTGTGTAACTAAAGGACAAAGAATGCACAGGCCTTTATGACAGATACAGGAAGGGAGTGTCATAATGGAAGGGGTTTCATCTGTAAAAAGTCCACACTGCATTTATGGAAAGCTGTGTATCATTCAATACATGGACAAATAGTAAGATTAACACAATGCATATCTTCCATTATTGTAAAGTATTCATGCTTGCAGAATGCCAAGGGAATTGAATAGTCTACCTAACATTGCAGAACCATATTCATGTGTAGATTGAATCGCAAGGCAAATATCCCGATTATCACACCATTAAACTAGATAACATAATACATGTATTAGCTAATCCATGACTGATACATGTTGAATAAAACTGTTATACACTGGAAACGAAAATAAACTACTGTACAGTAGCATGCTAAAGTTACTGTACTGTAGCCTGCATCACGTAAACACTATTTCACAACTTCACAGACGTCTTACACCATACAACAAAGCACGAATCTAAGCGATAGTATGCATTAAAATAGCTACGATTGTAAAAATAGTATTGAAAATGCAGACAAGTGGCCGCTGATTGTACCGGTAGTTACCGATACCAAACCAATGCTACGGGTATCATAGGTAGATGACGGCAGAGATAGAACTGTATAATGTTTTCAATTCTTTTTCAACTTCACAGATGTAGCAATACGATTACAATTGTTGATAAATCGTTTACTGTTGACAGGAGAACAAGAGGAGACAATAGGACGAGGTGGATAATTTTATAATAAGGCCGTTTAATCACATGTAAAGATATCTCAGTAAAATCTTGCAGCAAGGCTCTTTCTGTCTGATTCTTATGGAACCGTCCGGAAAGAGGTAGTTTAAGCAGTTGTACAGTTTTATATAGACAACAAGCAAAGTAGGTTGATCTGGAAGTCTGGCCTTCCGATTGGTCGATCTGGGTCTTGGGTAGTCCTGAACAGGCCTGGTGTCAACGTTCCATTGGTTCCTGAGATAGTTCTTTGTCTTGAGCTCCAACCTTGAGTTGTGTGTGTCTGTGGTTATCATGGGGGAGGGGAGTTGTGGGTGTCGTGTATATGTCTAATGAGTCCAGCATATGTCCAAGAGAAAGAGGGGGTGTGGGCATATTGTGTCAACTATAGCTAATGTTGAGAAGTTGTTAAAACAAGTTACCAATATCTAATACAATTTCTTACACAATCCATTTCATTCAACCTTATAAAAGATACTTCCTCTGTAACTCTCCTTGTGATTTAAACAATGATCCGATGAGGGGAAAGTGTCTTCTTCTTCGATGGAGTTTAACGGTGGTTGACATCCAATGTTAAGGTGCATTACCGCCACCTGTTGGACGAGGTATTAAATAAGAAACGTAAAAACAATATCCCGGATAAGAGGTAAAACGATATCATATAAAATAAAACACGTCAACTAAAAAAAACATCATACGTCTTCAATCACAGTCCAGTCCAAAATACATCCCTACACCGGCTCAGGGGCCTGTGATGGGGCTACATTCACCGACAGGATTTCTTGCACCGAGGAAATCAGGAAGACCCCCAAAAACGTTCAGCTGAATTCACAATGATTCCAATGTTCTTAGACTTCTTCTCTGCTTGTGTTGTACAGTTTATGACCATTGTATTATTTATGCCATTTCCCACCTGGACAAAATGAACACCTGTGTGATAATGCTGTTTGTTGACTACAGCTCGGCGTTCAACTCCATAGGGCCCTCAAAGATCATCAATAAGCTTAGGACCCTGGGACTAAACACCTCCCACCGCAACTGGATCCTGGACTTCCTGACGGGCTGCCCCCAGGTGGTAAGGGTAGGTAACAACACATCCGCCACGCTGATCCTCAACACGGGGCGCCTCAGGGGTGTGTGCTCAGTCACCTCCTGTTCACTCATGACTGCATGGCCAGGCACGACTCCAACCCCATCATTACGTTTGCTGATGACACAACAGTGGTAGGCCTGATCACCGACAACGATGAGACAGCCTATAGGGAGGAGGTCAGAGACCTGGCCGTGTGGTGCCAGGATAACAACCTCTCCCCCAACATGATCAAGACAAAGGAGATGATTGTGGACTATAGGAAAAGGAGCACCGAGCACGCCCCCATTCTCATCGACAGGGCTGTAGTGGAGCAGGTTGAGAGCTTCAAGTTCCTTGATGTTCACATCACCAACAAACTATCATGGTCCAAACACACCAAGACAGTCGTGAAGAGGGCAAGACAAAGCCTATTCCCCCTCAGGAGACTGAACATATTTGGCGTGGGTCCCCAGGTCCTCAAAATGTTCTACAGCTGCACCATCGAGAGCATCCTGACGGGTTGCATCACTGCCTGGTATGGCAACTGCTTGGCCTCCGACCGCAAGGCACAACAGAGGGATGTGTGTACGGTCCAGGTTTCCTGCCATCCAGGACCTCTATGCCAGACAGTGTCAGAGGAAGGCCCTACAAATTGTCAAAGACTCCAGCCACCCCAGTCATAGACTGTTCGTTCTGCTACCACATGGCAAGCGGTACCGGAGCACCAAGTTTAGGTCCAAGAGGCTTCTAAACAGCTTCTACCCCCAAGCAATAAGACTCCTGAACATCTTGTCAAATAGCTACCCAGACTATTTGCATTGTCCCCCTTCTATGCTGCTCTTGTTATTTACTGCTGCTCTTTAATTATTTTAATTAAAAAAAGGTAAATACATTTAATTTGTGCCTTTGCCTTTGATTTGATAGCCTTCACATGCCCCACAGGGCTCAAACTGTTTGAATCAATGTTGTTTTCTGCGCATTAACTTAGCTAGCCAACGTTGCCATGACATCGCCTAGAAGTGTGATCGGGGATTTCTATTGGACAGTTTCTATACATCTTTATACTTGTTGCGAGATGTCGCCACTAGATGGCGCTGCTGTTCTGTGTATCTGAGTGTGATACTATATAGTACTAGTGAGCCAAGTTAGGCATGACTTACTACGCGCTGAATGGAGCTGTATGCGTACTACAGAGTTATGCTGAAGTAAAGACTAACTAATCAACATTACCTTGCTCTTGTATAGAATAAACACCGTACAAAACAATACTAAACCATCTTTGGAATAACTGACAACTAAAAGAGAGCTTTCAATAATCACTATTTTTAGCTCAAATACATTTCTCCAATGTTGAATTGTCTCATATGGGAATCACTTGGCTACATTTACAAGCCATACGTACAAAACACCAGACTTTCAAATGCTTCATTACAGATATTTTATTCCTTCCAAGAAGAAGATTGATTACATTTAGAAAATAAAGTAGGATCTCTATGGTTACAGTGATATAACAAACAGAACTTGACATACCGATAAGGGGAACAAGGGAAACCTAGTCAGTTGAAGGAATTCATCCCGAACGTGTTTTCTGCATCTAACCCAAGCCCTCTGAATCAGAGAGGTGGGGGGGACAGCCTTAATCAACATCCACGGCACCCAGGGAACAGTAACTGTTGTTGGGGGTTAAATGCCTTGCTCAAGGGCAGAATGGCAGATGTTTCCACCTTGCCTTCTCAGGGACTAGAACAAGCAACCTATCAGTTACTGTCACAACGTTCTAACCTCTAGACTACCTACAGTATACAGGGGCAATATGCAGCTCAAACAATAACACATTGTCTCACCCTGTCACTGTTTGGGTTAACAGCTGAGGGATAGGGCTGGAGAAATGTGAACACTCAAATTCATAGACAGAGCTTCTGATGCAATGACTGACAATCCATGATATCAAAATTATAGTTTTAACCATGTTTTGAGGGTATACAATGTTTGTTTACAACTAATACAGCTGTCTACTACAGCAGGTCAGGTCAGTAGTCTACTAAAGCAGGTCAGGTCAGTAGTCTACTAAAGCAGGTCAGGTCAGGAGTCTATTAAAGCAGGTCAGGTCAGTAGTCTACTAAAGCAGGTCAGGTCAGTAGTCTATTAAAGCAGGTCAGGTCAGTACAGTAGTCTACTACAGCAGGTCAGGTCAGTAGTCTATTAAAGCAGGTCAGGTCAGTACAGTAGTCTACTAAAGCAGGTCAGTACAGTAGTCTTCTAAAGCAGGTAAGTACAGTAGTCTACTAAAGCAGGTCAGGTCAGTAGTCTACTAAAGCAGGTCAGTACAGTAGTCTACTAAAGCAGGTCAGTACAGTAGTCTACTAAAGCAGGTCAGTACAGTAGTCTACTAAAGCAGGTCAGTAGTCTACTACAGCAGGTCAGGTCAGTAGTCTACTAAAGCAGGTCAGGTCAGTACAGTAGTCTACTAAAGCAGGTCAGGTCAGTAGTCTACTAAAGCAGGTCAGTACAGTAGTCTACTAAAGCAGGTCAGGTCAGTAGTCTACTAAAGCAGGTCAGTACAGTAGTCTACTAAAGCAGGTCAGTACAGTAGTCTACTAAAGCAGGTCAGTACAGTAGTCTACTAAAGCAGGTCAGTACAGTAGTCTACTAAAGCAGGTCAGTACAGTAGTCTACTAAAGCAGGTCAGTAGTCTACTAAAGCAGGTCAGGTCAGTAGTCTACTAAAGCAGGTCAGGTCAGTAGTCTACTAAAGCAGGTCAGTAGTCTTCTAAAGCAGGTCAGGTCAGTAGTCTACTAAAGCAGGTCAGTAGTCTACTAAAGCAGGTCAGGTCAGTAGTCTACTAAAGCAGGTCAGGTCAGTAGTCTACTAAAGCAGGTCAGTAGTCTTCTAAAGCAGGTCAGGTCAGTAGTCTACTAAAGCAGGTCAGGTCAGTAGTCTACTAAAGCAGGTCAGGTCAGTAGTCTACTAAAGCAGGTCAGTAGTCTACTACAGCAGGTCAGGTCAGTAGTCTACTAAAGCAGGTCAGGTCAGTAGTCTACTGTGCTAATAGTTCAGAAAGTATTGTCATTAATAGTGAATGTTGATCACAGAGTGAATCTCAGGTCAGACTAAACCAGGTCCATTATTACCTGCTTGACCTGATGATGTCACAGGTTCCTGGTGGTTATGTCACTACATCATCATCACCAGCACAGAAACAAATACAACAGGTAGGTAATAACCTTTGACCCCAACAGAGACACAGTCATCATCATAGACACAATGATCACGTACATCCCGATCCTTGAGGAGAAGCGCTCTCGGAATATCACCTTTTGGACACTGATCTGGGGGGTTAGGGGTTAGTGGTAGGGTTAGTGGTAGGGTTAGGGGTTAGTGTTAGGGGGTAGTGGTAGGGAGTAGGGGTTAGTGGTAGGGAGTAGGGGTTAGTGATAGGGTTAGGGGGTAGTGGTAGGGTTAGGGGTTAGTGGTAGGGAGTAGGGGTTAGTGGTAGGGTTAGGGGGTAGTGGTAGGGTTAGGGGTTAGTGGTAGGGAGTAGGGGTTAGTGGTAGGGGTTAGGGGGTAGTGGTAGGGTTAGGGGTTAGTGGCAGGGTTAGGGGTTAGTGGTAGGGTTAGGGGGTAGTGGTAGGGTTAGCAGTTAGTGGTAGGGAGTAGGGGGTAGTGGTAGGGGTTAAGGGGTAGTGGTAGGGTTAGGGGTTAGTGGTAGGGTTAGCGGTTAGTGGTAGGGGTTAGGGGGTAGTGGTAGGGGTTAGGGGGTAGTGGTAGGGTTAGGGGTTAGTGGTAGGGTTAGGGGGTAGTGGTAGGGTTAGCAGTTAGTGGTAGGGAGTAGGGGGTAGTGGTAGGGAGTAGGGGGTAGTGGTAGGGAGTAGGGGGTAGTGGTAGGGTTAGTGGGTAGTGGTAGGGTTAGGGGGTAGTGGTAGGGTTAGGGGTTAGTGGTAGGGTTAGCGGTTAGTGGTAGGGAGTAGGGGGTAGTGGTAGGGGTTAAGGGGTAGTGGTAGGGTTAGGGGTTAGTGGTAGGGTTAGCGGTTAGTGGTAGGGAGTAGGGGTTAGTGGTAGGGTTAGGGGTTAGGGGTTAGTGGTAGGGTTAGGGGTTAGTGGTAGGGTTATGGGTTAGTGGTAGGGTTAGGGGTTAGGGGTTAGTGGTAGGGTTAGGGGTTAGTGGTAGGGTTAGGGTTAGGGTTAGGGGTTAGTGGTAGGGAGTAGGGGGTAGTGGTAGTGGTAGGGGTGGACTGGACACCCCCACCATAATGATGGTTCAGCATGTTATTCAGGCTGTCCACAGGAGATCTGGGACTCTGTTGTTCAGATCGTTGTTGATGTTGTGTAGAACTGCTCCAGTCACCATAGACTGTTGTCTGGTCGTTAGCATCCTTACAGTTCTTCACAAGAGCTTCTCTGACTCTCCATTTTACACCATCTGCCTCGGTTGAAGGATCTTTCCTGTGGGGAACGGCGTTTGTCAGGGTGAACGTGGACTTCTTGGTATCATCATAAGGCATGTACTAACATGGGAAAAGGTGACCTCTGTCCATATCCATGTTGTTTTATCGTAGTCTGTATCCGCAGCCTGGTGGTCGACTCTTACACCGTTATAATCTACCTCCATGTCACGTTGGGCATTTATATCTTCAAGCTGCAGAAACATCAGTCAGACATTAAAACTCTTTTTAAAGTTCATACGTTTAACTCACACAAAAAGTCACAATTTCACAATCCAGACTTAAGATGTGTTTCAAAAAGGAGTGTACATATTTGACAAAGTGGTTTTATGCGCTGACAGAATGGAAGATGATAATTAGGAGTTTTAAAATTATGAGTCCTCACTGTCCGACGCCGAGTCAAGACCGAGACACTCAAATTGTGGTCTCGATACTGGACTCCAAGTACTACAACACTGGCTTGCACTAAACCAGGAGAATGTTATTGAATTGTGACTAGAAAAACAAATTTAGTTCACTTCAGAGAGTTTTCACTTATACAAAGTATCAGGAGTCGACTGTCAATCATCACCTTCCAAAATATTCCAACATCACGAATGAGTAGAATTAGACGAGAATGGATGAGAAACACTCTTGGACAGATGGAAGCAAATGTATCCAACACCAAGACACTCATTATGTGGTCTGGAGACGGAACTGGAGTCCTACAACACTGCTTCATCACAATGTAAGCTAAATGTGTTGGATACGAAACAAACCCTGGCATTTTATAAAGGAGAACATGTCCAAATTAATTATATGCATGCATATCAAACCGGAATATATATTAAATGAATACATTATGTGGTAAAACCGTGTTGTGTTTGTGTGTGTAACGGATGTGAAATGGCTAGCTAGTTAGCGGGTACGCGCTACTAGCGTTTCAATCAGTTACGTCACTTGCTCTGAAACCTATTAGTAGTGTTGCCCCTTGCTCTGCAAGGGCCGCGGCTTTTGTGGAGCGATGGGTAACGACAACAAATGACTGTTGTTGATGTGTGCAGAAGGTCCCTGGTTCGCGCCCGTGTCGGGGCGAGGGGACGGTTTAAATTTATACTGTTACATGTGCACAGAGACAGAACCTCCCTATCAGAAAACACCTTTACTTGGCATCATAAAATAAACATTACATAACTTAGGGTCGGCTCGATCCTTCTTCAGGGCCGCCTCCTCGTATTCGGTTCCCAACCCCGGGAGCTTTTCGCCCTCCTCTCTTTTCCTCCCCCGCAGCGCTCCATTTAGGCGGCCTGCACGGCTGGTTGGTACTCTCCCCTAATTGCTGCCATCAGCGTCTCCATTCCGGGTTCTCCCAACAGAGGGAGCCAACGTCACAGCACGTACCTCCCCTCTATCACCAACCCCCGGGGCAGACCTCCCAGGATACCACCATTGTTGTGTTTCTCCTCGCAGGGAATTAGACAGATGAACTGCATCCTGTCCAAGCCTCCAAACCAGAACCGTGGGGAGACATCAGCACTGGTCATGTTTAATAATATAAACTCTTATTGGTTTCCTGTATCTGTGCATGAACCCTTGGAACACAGTCCATTGTACAAAATAAGTCATCCCCAAGTGAGGGACATCAAGGAGATGAACCTCCAACACTCGGAAGCTTGTTGGGTACATGAAGGCTCATGACAGTTACGTATTCTTTGTTCCAGACCCTTTCTGACCTCATTCAACTAATTGTGATCTACATTGAGGACCATGAATAGTTGAACAAGGTGTTTGTGCTGGGCTGGCAGGAAAGAAAACGTGTACACAGTGCAGTACCCTGGGACAGAAATCACCCACATCTGTATTTTACAATGAGCTTTATGAGTTATGAGCTGACAATTCTGCATGATAGAGAACAATGTGTGGATCTACTTCCATCTAACCACAGTGATGCTGCTGATTAAACTCCTGACTAACTCCTGGGAGAGGGTGATGTTCCTGTTGGACCGGAGGTTCCCAACTTCTTTACATCTGTCTGGGTGATGGGGAGGGATGTGCTTCAACCTGAGGAGAACAGAGCAGAAACATAAGGGGGGGAATTAACCTCACTGCTCAAATGTCAGTGTTGGTTCAAGTTGCTGAGAACCTCCAACTACCTTTATTAATGTGCAATGGTTTTGTAAACAGTTTTGCATATTCATAGGCTTGATCAAGTTGTAGGCATTGTATGTAATCAGCTATACACTCGTGGTGGTGGAAAATGGTGTTTCATAAAGTAGGCATATCTTTCCGTTTTTATCCGCCTTCGATATAAAATCGAGTTCTGTAGAAAATCGACGCCTTGCAGCAGAATGTTTTTACGTATGAACCGGTCCACGGGGAATACGAATATAGACGGCTGCATGCAATGCCTTTGGGTGGTAAGATGAAACAACTATATCGCCATCTGTATTGACTGATCATGTAATAATGTACAAATAACTTGGCTGGCTAACATGCCTAGATTGAACAGAACACAGCTGGTTAGCTGCATTTTCAACGTTTTTAAATCACATGTGAGATGGAGAGATGTGAAATGAACACATCAGTTGCCATCTTTAGTCTCTGAATAATGTTTATAGATTTGCTACATTTGTCATTTGCAGACTAGCAAGTTCCTCAATTCAGGGTTAAGAAATTTCTGGGTCTTCACAATTGCCACATTGCTGACTTTTTACTTGGTTAGTTTAGTTCATCTCTTAAAGCTGATATGCAGGAAGAGATCGCCTGCTAACTAGTTTTTGGATCCGATGCCAATTTAGCTTGGCTAGCGGGCTGATAAAAAGCACTGACTCAACATTTGAATAAAAAATTCACATGAAAGTAATTTGTTGAGCTTTTAAACAATTTGGTGAATAAATACAAGTACATTTCACAAAGTTATTCGCTATTCCTCTGGAACATTTTCTCCCAACCGGGGACTTTGTCCGCCATTAATTCAGACATTTTTTAAAATTATTTCCGCTACTTGCCGCAAGGTGTTATGGGATACCCTCCCCGGCGAAGGAAACATCGACGAGGCCTTCCTTCTGTGGATGTCCGCTGCCCTATAGTGTCATGTTGGATAAGTGCAACAGGACGGCTGAACTAAACCTAAATCAAGTCACACACTGTGTCCCAATCGACAACGATAACAGGCAGAATTTCAAGGCAATATGTCAGAATTGGCGTGTTTCAATCCCAATTAAACTGCTGATTAAGGTGTCGTTATTTGATTGATTTTGAAGGTCCTGTTGCACTTATCCAACATGACACTACAGGGCAGCGGACATCCACAGAAGTCCCTGTTTTCTCCACCACAGTAAACTAAGTTTTAGGTCTAAAAAAACCAGGGGAGGGACAAAATAAGGATGCTTCACGAATTTGCTATAATCTTTTGCACATTATTTTCCTGTTTAAGGCCAACCGGATGTCTAGCCAGTCTCAACTAGCGAAAATCCACCAATGGCAATGCGAGAAAGTCTCAAATAACCGTATCCAACCACGTGTGGTCCAATCATATTCGCCCTTTGACCTTAGCTCCGCCCCAAAAGCAAACGGCGGCCATGACACTTTCCCCTCATCGGATCATTGTTTACATCAAACGGAGAGTTACAGAGGAAGTATCTTTAATAAGGTTGAATGAAATGGATTGTAATCTTACTGCTACATCTGTGAAGTTGTAAGAAGAATGGAAAAGTGAATTGAAAACATTATACAGTTCAATCTCTGCAGTCATCTACCTATGATACCCGTAGCATTGGTTTGGTATCGGTAACTACCGGTACAATCAGCGGACACTTGTCTGCATTTTCAATACTATTTTTACGATCGTATCTATTTTAATGCATACTATCGCTTATATTCGTGCTTTGTTGTATGGTGTAAGACGTCTGTGAAGTTGTGAAATAGTGTTTACGTGATGCAGGCTACAGTACAGTAACTTTAGCCAGCTACTGTACAGTAGTTTATTTTCGGTTCCAGTGTATAACAGTTTTATTCAACATGTATCAGTCATGGATTAGCTAATACATGTATTATGTTATCTAGTTTAATGGCGTAAAAATCGTGATATTTGCTGTTACGTACGTCTCTTGGAGGAGGGAACGCAACACCCTGCTGCAACTCAACTCCCCGTGGAGTGAAAAAGGTATGTGATCGTAGGTGCGGGGAAGGACGGCAGGGAAAAATACCTTGCATTTCAATCTACACATGAATATGGTTCTGCAATGTATTGCAATGTTAGGTAGGCTATTCAATTCCCTTGGCATTCTGCAAGCATGAATACTTTACAATAATGGAAGATATGCATTGTGTTAATCTTACTATTTGTCCATGTATTGAATGATACACAGCTTTCCATAAATGCAGTGTGGACTTTTTACAGATGAAACCCCTTCCATTATTACACTCCTTCCTGTATCTGTCATAAAGGCCTATGCATTCTTTGTCCTTTAGTTACACAACTAAATCTAGTATCTGTCACTTACCTTTCATGCTGTAGATCTGCTGTCATGGTGCTGAGAATGCTTAGTACTGTATCTGTCACTTATGTATTCTCTGTATGTATTAGGTATGAACCCTTGGGCGTACAGGTACCTCCAGCGCTCCCTCCTGCCTCACGTTCAGGCCCCTGTCCCTGGTGATCTACCTCAGGCCCCCTTGTATCCACCCCAGGCTTCTGAACTTGCCCCAGTGGGGTGAAGACCAGAAGCAGAGGGTGATGTCCTTCCTGCTCCTCTCTCTCTCCCTTAAATGCAACTAGTGATTCCAGAGAGCTGGTGGGCAACTCTCAACAAGAAGCAGTATATTGACCGGACGCTCTTTACCAGGAGCCGCCTACGGAGCTCACAGTTCATCACTGTCCTTGCCCCGGTGAGGTGAAGAGGGTGATGTCCTTCCTGCCTCCAAGGCCAGGCTCAGAAAGTGCAGTGGTGAGTTTTTCTATAATAAATGAGAAGCTTAGAAATGGTAATTGAATATTTTCTTCTCTCATGATCTATCAATACCTCAGGATGCCACTGGGTAAACAGTATCTAACTGATTAACTTTTCTGTGATGAAATGTGGAAGAAGATGTGTCTGAAGTAAACAGAGGAACTGGCCTAGAGTTAGTCCTGTCTGGTATAATTAGTGTTCAAGACTGGACAAGGAGGGTTGGATAAACTCCTCTGTATGAAGATGTGTCCTGTCTGGGATAATTAGTGGTCAAGACTGGACAAGGAGGGTTGGATAAACTCCTCTCTATGAAGATGAGTCCTGTCTGGTATAATTAGTGGTCAAGACTGGACAAGGAGGGTTGGATAAACTCCTCTGTATGAAGATGTGTCCTGTCTGGTATAATTAGTGGTCAAGACTGGACAAGGAGGGTTGGATAAAGACCGTCAATATATTATTGTCAGGAAATACAATTCTTCAGGAAAGGGAATATGAACTAGAACTGGTGTGACAAATCAAATGTAAACCTACTGTCGTCCTACTTCCTGGGACTGGTGTGACAAATCAAATGTAAACCTGCTGTCGTCCTACTTCCTGGGACTGGTGTGACAAATCAAATGTAAACCTACTGTCGTCCTACTTCCTGGGACTGGTGTGACAAATCAAATGTAAACCTGCTGTCGTCCTACTTCCTGGGACTGGTGTGACAAATCAAATGTAAACCTACTGTCGTCCTACTTCCTGGGACTGGTGTGACAAATCAAATTTAAACCTGCTGTAGGCCTACTACCTGGAACTGGTGTGACAAATCAGATGTAAACCTGCTGTAGGCCTACTACCTGGAACTGGTGTGACAAATCAGATGTAAACCTGCTGTAGGCCTACTACCTGGAACTGGTGTGACAAATCAGATGTAAACCTACTGTAGGCCTACTTCCTGGAACTGGTGTGACAAATCAAATGTAAACCTGCTGTCGTCCTACTACCTGGAACTGGTGTGACAAATCAGATGTAAACCTACTGTAGGTCTACTTCCTGGGACTGGTGTGACAAATCAAATGTAAACCTACTGTAGGTCTACTTCCTGGAACTGGTGTGACAAATCAAATGTAAACCTACTGTCGTCCTACTACCTGGGACTGGTGTGACAAATCACATGTAAACCTACTGTAGGTCTACTTCCTGGGACTGGTGTGACAAATCAAATGTAAACCTACTGTAGGTCTACTTCCTGGGACTGGTGTGACAAATCAAATGTAAACCTTCTGTAGGTCTACTTCCTGGAACTGGTGTGACAAATCAAATGTAAACCTGCTGTAGGTCTACTTCCTGGAACTGGTGGTGATCAGACCTCCAGGCCTTTTAACAAGAACCATTACAGACGTGTTTGAGGAATTTAAAATAGGCCCTAACTCTGTCATTGTAAAAGTATTTTCCCCGACCCCATTTCTCCGACCCCATGCCCCCCTATTATACAACAGAAATGTGCACTTCTACTACCACAGTACCCAACCCTCTGATAAGTGTATTTAAACTACCACAGTACCCTCTGATATGTGTATTTATACTACCACAGTATCCTCTATGTGTATTTATACTACCACAGTACCCTCTGATATGTGTATTTATACTACCACAGTACCCTCTGATATGTGTATTTATACTACCACAGTACCCTCTGATATGTGTATTTATACTACCACAGCACCCTCTGATATGTGTATTTATACTACCACAGTACCCTCTGATATGTGTAGTTATACTACCACAGTACCCTCTGATATGTGTATTTATACTACCACAGCACCCTCTGATATGTGTATTTATACTACCACAGTACCCTCTGATATGTGTATTTATACTACCACAGTACCCTCTGATATGTGTATTTATACTACCACAGTACCCTCTGATATGTGTATTTATACTACCACAGTACCCTCTGATATGTGTATTTATACTACCACAGTACCCTCTGATATGTGTATTTATACTTCCACAGTACCCTCTGATATGTGTATTTATACTACCACAGTACCCAACCCTCTGATATGTGTATTTATACTACCACAGTACCCAACCCTCTGATATGTGTATTTATACTACCACAGTACCCTCTGATATGTGTATTTATACTACCACAGTACCTTCTGATATGTGTATTTATCCTACCACAGTACCTTCTGATATGTGTATTTATCCTACCACAGTACCCTCTGATATGTGTATTTATACTACCACAGTACCTTCTGATATGTGTATTTATACTACCACAGTACCTTCTGATATGTGTATTTATACTACCACAGTACCCTCTGATATGTGTATTTATAATACCACAGTACCCTCTGATATGTGTATTTATACTACCACAGTACCTTCTGATATGTGTTTTTATAATACCACAGTACCTTCTGATATGTGTATTTATACTACCACAGTACCCTCCGATATGTGTATTTATACTACCACAGTACCCTCTGATATGTGTATTTATTCTACCACAGTACCCAACCCTCAGATATGTGTATTTATACTACCACAGTTCCCTCTGATATGTGTATTTATACTACCACAGTACCCTCTGATATGTGTATTTATACTACCACAGTACCCTCTGATATGTGTATTTATACTACCACAGTACCCAACCAGGAGCCTCCTACAGAGCTCACAGTTCATCACTGTCCTTTCCCTGGTAGGGAGAAGACCAGAAGAGGGTGATGTCCTTCCTGTCTCCAAGTTCTGCCTCAAAATGTGCTGGGGTGAGTTTTTACACAATGAATGAGAAGCTTAGAAATGGTATTTTAATATTTTATTCTCTCATGATCTATAAATGTCTCAGGATGCCACTGGGTAAACATTATCTTACTGAATGATGAACCTTGAAATAAAGGATTTCTATTGTTTCATGAAATAAGAAATTATTGATAGTATTTCATGTTATACAAGCCAACATTCAAGGCTACACTTTATGTAAACAATTATCAAATAAACGTCCACATCTTTAAATCACAACTACAAAGGTACATTTACAAGAAGTAAAATTGTGTGACCTGCTTCAGCTGTTTAACATTTTTATGGTCATTGAAGTAACATTTTGTTTTACTTAAGTGAAGCAGTTACTTTAAATGTTATACATGAAGGTAGGGTAGACTGGGGAACAAAGTAACACAGGGTCAGTTGTAACAGATAAATAAGTCCAATTAGAAACCAGGTAGAAATATCTTATTCAATGTGATAATGGTTGGTTAGTGTCTCTACATGACCAAGAGGTTTTGTTTAAATCCATTGATGACTTTTAGTTTTATTGAAGAAGAAAAAGGGTTTTGAGTCCCTGAAGTAAATATACTTGCTGCTTCTCTTTTTGTTAAATTATTGACCTGTGGAACATTCACCTACTGGGTCAATTGTAACATTTAATATCCGCCACTCGGTTGAATTGTAAATGACTGGTACGTCCTAGAAACATACATAGTGTGTAATGGTAGCTGAGATATGTATGTTTGTATAAAAATATTCATAATAAACTAAAGTCTAAAAGTGTTAGTCTGTTCCCCAGTCTCCTCTACTCTTACTGAGAAAAGGCCTCAACTGAAGAATCTACAGCTGCTGAGTCTGAGGTGTTAAACAGTCCAGTGCTGCTCTGACCACAGTGTTGTTAGGAACCACATGTTCTAACTCTACATACACAGCCTTGTGTCAACTCTTACTGTGAACTACTTCAGTTTCTGGAAATATACTCAGCAGTTCTGAGTTCTGCCTCAGAATGTGCTGAGGTGAGTTTTTACATAATAAATGAGAAGCTTAGAAATGGTATTTTAATATATTCTTCTCTCATGATCTATCAATGTCTCAGGATGCCACTGGGTAAACATTATCTAACTAAATTATTAACTTTTATGAACTTTTCTGTGATATGTTGAAGAAGATGAGTTCTGTCTGGTATAATTAGTGGTCAAGACTGGACAAGGAGGGTTGGATAAACTCCTCTGTATGAAGATGAGTCCTGTCTGGTATAATTAGTGGTCAAGACTGGACAAGGAGGGTTGGATAAACTCCTCTGTATGAAGATGAGTCCTGTCTGGTATAATTAGTGGTCAAGACTGGACAAGGAGGGTTGGATAAACTCCTCTGTATGAAGATGTGTCCTGTCTGGTATAATTAGTGGTCAAGACTGGACAAGGAGGGTTGGATAAACTCCTCTGTATGAAGATGAGTCCTGTCTGGTATAATTAGTGGTCAAGACTGGACAAGGAGGGTTGGATAAACTCCTCTCTATGAAGATGAGTCCTGTCTGGTATAATTAGTGGTCAAGACTGGACAAGGAGGGTTGGATAAACTCCTCTGTATGAAGATGAGTCCTGTCTGGTATAAATAGTGGTCAAGACTGGACAAGGAGGGTTGGATAAACTCCTCTCTATGAAGATGAGTCCTGTCTGGTATAATTAGTGGTCAAGACTGGACAAGGAGGGTTGGATAAACTCCTCTCTATGAAGATGAGTCCTGTCTGGTATAATTAGTGGTCAAGACTGGACAAGGAGGGTTGGATAAAGACCGTCAATATATTATTGTCAGGAAATACAATTCTTCAGGAAAGGGAATATGAACTAGAACTGGTGTGACAAATCAAATGTAAACCTACTGTCGTCCTACTTCCTGGAACTGGTGTGACAAATCAAATGTAAACCTACTGTAGGTCTACTTCCTGGGACTGGTGACAAATCAAATGTAAACCTGCTGTCGTCCTACTTCCTGGGACTGGTGTGACAAATCAAATGTAAACCTACTGTAGGTCTACTACCTGGGACTGGTGTGGCAAATCAAATGTAAACCTGCTGTCGTCCTACTTCCTGGGACTGGTGTGACAAATCAAATGTAAACCTACTGTAGGTCTACTTCCTGGAACTGGTGGTGATCAGACCTCCAGGCCTTTTAACAAGAACCATCACAGACGTGTTTGAGGAATTTAAAATAGACCCGAACTCTGTCATTGTAAAAGTATTTTCCCGACCCCATTTCTCCGACCCCATGCCCCCCTATTATACAACAGAAATGTGCACTTCTACTACCACAGTACCCAACCCTCTGATATGTGTTTTTATACTACCACAGTACCCTCTGATATGTGTATTTATACTACCACAGTACCCTCTGATAAGTGTATTTATACTACCACAGTACCCTCTGATATGTGTATTTATACTACCACAGTACCCAACCCTCTGATAAGTGTATTTATACTACCACAGTACCCTCTGATATGTGTATTTATACTACCACAGTACCCTCTGATATGTGTACCCAACCCTCTGATATGTGTATTTATACTACCACAGTACCCTCTGATATGTTTATTTATACTACCACAGTACCCTCTGATGTGTGTATTTATAGTTCCACTGTACCCTCTGATGTGTGTATTTATACTACCACAGTACCCAACCCTCTGATAAGTGTGTATTTTACTACCACAGTACCCAACCCTCTGATATGTGTATATTTACTACCACAGTACCCAACCCTCTGATATGTGTATTTATACTACCACAGTACCCTCTGATATGTGTATTTATACTACCACAGTACCCAACCCTCTGATAAGTGTGTATTTATACTACCACAGTACCCAACCCTCTGATATGTGTATTTATACTACCACAGTACCCAACCCTCTGATATGTGTATTTATACTACCACAGTACCCAACCCTCTGATATGTGTATTTATACTACCACAGTATCCAACCCTCTGATATGTGTATTTATACTACCAAAGTATCCAACCCTCTGATATGTGTATTTATACTACCACAGTATCCAACCCTCTGATATGTGTATTTATACTACCACAGTACCCAACCCTCTGATATGTGTATTTATACTACCACAGTACCCAACCCTCTGATATGTGTATTTATACTACCACAGTACCCAACCCTCTGATATGTGTATTTATACTACCACAGTATCCAACCCTCTGATATGTGTATTTATACTACCAAAGTATCCAACCCTCTGATATGTGTATTTATACTACCAAAGTATCCAACCCTCTGATATGTGTATTTATACTACCACAGTACCCTCTGATATGTGTATTTATACTACCACAATACCCTCTGATATGTGTATTTATACTACCACAGTACCTTCTGATATGTGTATTTATACTACCACAGTACCTTCTGATATGTGTATTTATACTACCACAGTACCCTCTGATATGTGTATTTATACTACCACAGTACCTTCTGATATGTGTATTTATACTACCACAGTACCCTCTGATATGTGTACCCAACCCTCTGATATGTGTATTTATACTACCACAGTACCCTCTGATATGTTTATTTATACTACCACAGTACCCTCTGATATGTGTATTTATACTACCACAGTACCCTCTGATATGTGTATTTATACTACCACAGTACCCAACCCTCTGATATGTGTATTTATACTACCACAGTACCCAACCCTCTGATATGTGTATTTATACTACCACAGTACCCATCCCTCTGATATGTGTATTTATACTACCACAGTACCCTCTGATATGTGTATTTATACTACCACAGTACCCTCTGATATGTGTATTTATACTACCACAGTACCCAGCCATCTGATAAGTGTGTATTTTACTACCACAGTACCCAAACCTCTGATATGTGTATTTATACTACCACAGTACCCAACCCTCTGATATGTGTATTTATACTGCCACATTACCCAACCCTCTGATATGTGTATTTATACTACCACAGTACCCTCTGATGTGTGTATTTATACTACCACAGCACCCAACCCTCTGATAAGTGTGTATTTTACTACCACAGTACCCAACCCTCTGATATGTGTATTTATACTACCACAGTACCCAATCCTCTGATATGTGTATTTATACTACCACAGTACTCTCTGATATGTGGATTTATACTACCACAGTACCAACCCTCTGATATGTGTATTTATACTACCACAGTACCCAACCCTCTGATATGTGTAATTATACTACCACAGTACCCAACCCTCTGATATGTGTATTTATACTACCACAGTACCCTCTTATATGTGTATTTATACTACCACAGTACCCTCTGATATGTGTATTTCTACTACCACAGTACCCTCTGATATGTGTATTTATATTACCACAGTACCCTCTGATATGTGTATTTATATTACCACAGTACCCTCTGATATATATATTTATACTACCACAGTACCCTCTGATATGTGTATTTATACTACCACAGTACCCTCTGATATGTGTATTTCTACTACCACAGTACCCACTGATATGTGTATTTATACTACCACAGTACCCAACCCTCTGATATGTGTATTTCTACTACCACAGTACCCAACCCTCTGATATGTGTATATTTATACTACCACAGTACCCTCTAATATGTGTATTTATACTACCACAGTACCCAACCCTCTGATATGTGTATTTATACTACCACAGTACCCAACCCTCTGATATGTGTATTTATACTACCACAGCACCCAACCCTCTGATATGTGTATTTATACTACCACAGTACTCTCTGATATGTGTATTTATACTACCACAGTACCAACCCTCTGATATGTGTATTTAAACTACCACAGTACCCAATCCTCTGATATGTGTATTTATACTACCACAGTACTCTCTGATATGTGTATTTATACTACCACAGTACCCAATCCTCTGATATGTGTATTTATACTACCACAGTACTCTCTGATATGTGTGTATATAATACCACAGTACCCAACCCTCTGATATGTGTATTTATACTACCACAGTACCCTCTGATATGTGTATTTATATTACCACAGTACCCTCTGATATATATATTTATACTACCACAGTACCCTCTGATATGTGTATTTATACTACCACAGTACCCTCTGATATGTGTATTTATACTACCACAGTACCCTCTGATATGTGTATTTATACTACCACAGTACCCAACCCTCTGATATGTGTATTTATACTACCACAGTACCCTCTGATATGTGTATTTATACTACCACAGTACCTTCTGATATGTGTATTTATACTACCACAGTACCCAACCCTCTGATATGTGTATTTATACTACCACAGTACCCAACCCTCTGATATGTGAATTTATACTACCACAGTACCCAACCCTCTGATATGTGTATTTATACTACCACAGTACCCTCTGATATGTGTATTTATACTACCACAGTACCCTCTGATGTGTATTTATACTACCACAGTACCCTCTGATATGTGTATTTATACTACCACAGTACCCAACCCTCTGATATGTGTATTTATACTACCACAGTACCCAACCCTCTGATATGTGTATTTATACTACCACAGCACCCAACCCTCTGATATGTGTATTTATACTACCACAGTACTCTCTGATATGTGTATTTATACTACCACAGTACCAACCCTCTGATATGTGTATTTAAACTACCACAGTACCCAATCCTCTGATATGTGTATTTATACTACCACAGTACTCTCTGATATGTGTATTTATACTACCACAGTACCCAATCCTCTGATATGTGTATTTATACTACCACAGTACTCTCTGATATGTGTATATATAATACCACAGTACCCAACCCTCTGATATGTGTATTTATACTACCACAGTACCCTCTGATATGTGTATTTATATTACCACAGTACCCTCTGATATATATATTTATACTACCACAGTACCCTCTGATATGTGTATTTATACTACCACAGTACCCTCTGATATGTGTATTTATACTACCACAGTACCCTCTGATATGTGTATTTATACTACCACAGTACCCAACCCTCTGATATGTGTATTTATACTACCACAGTACCCTCTGATATGTGTATTTATACTACCACAGTACCTTCTGATATGTGTATTTATACTACCACAGTACCCAACCCTCTGATATGTGTATTTATACTACCACAGTACCCAACCCTCTGATATGTGAATTTATACTACCACAGTACCCAACCCTCTGATATGTGTATTTATACTACCACAGTACCCTCTGATATGTGTATTTATACTACCACAGTACCCTCTGATGTGTATTTATACTACCACAGTACCCTCTGATATGTGTATTTATACTACCACAGTACCCTCTGATATGTGTATTTATACTACCACAGTACCCAACCCTCTGATATGTGTATTTATACTACCACAGTACCCTCTGATATGTGTATTTATACTACCACAGTACCTTCTGATATGTGTATTTATACTACCACAGTACCCAACCCTCTGATATGTGTATTTATACTACCACAGTACCCAACCCTCTGATATGTGAATTTATACTACCACAGTACCCAACCCTCTGATATGTGTATTTATACTACCACAGTACCCTCTGATATGTGTATTTATACTACCACAGTACCCTCTGATGTGTATTTATACTACCACAGTACCCTCTGATATGTGTATTTATACTACCACAGTACCCAACCCTCTGATATGTGTATTTATACTACCACAGTACCCAACCCTCTGATATGTGTATTTATACTACCACAGCACCCAACCCTCTGATATGTGTATTTATACTACCACAGTACTCTCTGATATGTGTATTTATACTACCACAGTACCAACCCTCTGATATGTGTATTTAAACTACCACAGTACCCAATCCTCTGATATGTGTATTTATACTACCACAGTACTCTCTGATATGTGTATTTATACTACCACAGTACCCAATCCTCTGATATGTGTATTTATACTACCACAGTACTCTCTGATATGTGTATATATAATACCACAGTACCCAACCCTCTGATATGTGTATTTATACTACCACAGTACCCTCTGATATGTGTATTTATATTACCACAGTACCCTCTGATATATATATTTATACTACCACAGTACCCTCTGATATGTGTATTTATACTACCACAGTACCCTCTGATATGTGTATTTATACTACCACAGTACCCTCTGATATGTGTATTTATACTACCACAGTACCCAACCCTCTGATATGTGTATTTATACTACCACAGTACCCTCTGATATGTGTATTTATACTACCACAGTACCTTCTGATATGTGTATTTATACTACCACAGTACCCAACCCTCTGATATGTGTATTTATACTACCACAGTACCCAACCCTCTGATATGTGAATTTATACTACCACAGTACCCAACCCTCTGATATGTGTATTTATACTACCACAGTACCCTCTGATATGTGTATTTATACTACCACAGTACCCTCTGATGTGTATTTATACTACCACAGTACCAACCCTCTGATATGTGTATTTAAACTACCACAGTACCCAACCCTCTGATATGTGTATATTTATACTACCACAGTACCCTCTGATATGCGTATTTATACTACCACAGTACCCAACCCTCTGATATGTGTATATTTATACTACCACAGTACCCTCTGATATGTGTATTTATACTACCACAGTACCCAACCCTCTGATATGTGTATTTATACTACCACAGTACCCAACCCTCTGATATGTGTATTTATACTACCACAGCACCCAACCCTCTGATAAGTGTGTATTTTACTACCACAGTACCCAACCCTCTGATATGTGTATTTATACTACCACAGTACCCAATCCTCTGATATGTGTATTTATACTACCACAGTACTCTCTGATATGTGTATTTATACTACCACAGTACCAACCCTCTGATATGTGTATTTAAACTACCACAGTACCCAACCCTCTGATATGTGTATTTATACTACCACAGTACCCTCTGATATGTGTATTTATATTACCACAGTACCCTCTGATATATATATTTATACTACCACAGTACCCTCTGATATGTGTATTTATACTACCACAGTACCCTCTGATATGTGTATTTATACTACCACAGTACCCTCTGATATGTGTATTTATACTACCACAGTACCCTCTGATATGTGTATTTATACTTCCACAGTACCCTCTGATATGTGTATTTATACTACCACAGTACCCAACCCTCTGATATGTGTATTTATACTACCACAGTACCCAACCCTCTGATATGTGTATTTATACTACCACAGTACCCTCTGATATGTGTATTTATACTACCACAGTACCTTCTGATATGTGTATTTATCCTACCACAGTACCTTCTGATATGTGTATTTATCCTACCACAGTACCCTCTGATATGTGTATTTATACTACCACAGTACCTTCTGATATGTGTATTTATACTACCACAGTACCTTCTGATATGTGTATTTATACTACCACAGTACCCTCTGATATGTGTATTTATAATACCACAGTACCCTCTGATATGTGTATTTATACTACCACAGTACCTTCTGATATGTGTTTTTATAATACCACAGTACCTTCTGATATGTGTATTTATACTACCACAGTACCCTCCGATATGTGTATTTATACTACCACAGTACCCTCTGATATGTGTATTTATTCTACCACAGTACCCAACCCTCAGATATGTGTATTTATACTACCACAGTTCCCTCTGATATGTGTATTTATACTACCACAGTACCCTCTGATATGTGTATTTATACTACCACAGTACCCTCTGATATGTGTATTTATACTACCACAGTACCCAACCAGGAGCCTCCTACAGAGCTCACAGTTCATCACTGTCCTTTCCCTGGTAGGGAGAAGACCAGAAGAGGGTGATGTCCTTCCTGTCTCCAAGTTCTGCCTCAAAATGTGCTGGGGTGAGTTTTTACACAATGAATGAGAAGCTTAGAAATGGTATTTTAATATTTTATTCTCTCATGATCTATAAATGTCTCAGGATGCCACTGGGTAAACATTATCTTACTGAATGATGAACCTTGAAATAAAGGATTTCTATTGTTTCATGAAATAAGAAATTATTGATAGTATTTCATGTTATACAAGCCAACATTCAAGGCTACACTTTATGTAAACAATTATCAAATAAACGTCCACATCTTTAAATCACAACTACAAAGGTACATTTACAAGAAGTAAAATTGTGTGACCTGCTTCAGCTGTTTAACATTTTTATGGTCATTGAAGTAACATTTTGTTTTACTTAAGTGAAGCAGTTACTTTAAATGTTATACATGAAGGTAGGGTAGACTGGGGAACAAAGTAACACAGGGTCAGTTGTAACAGATAAATAAGTCCAATTAGAAACCAGGTAGAAATATCTTATTCAATGTGATAATGGTTGGTTAGTGTCTCTACATGACCAAGAGGTTTTGTTTAAATCCATTGATGACTTTTAGTTTTATTGAAGAAGAAAAAGGGTTTTGAGTCCCTGAAGTAAATATACTTGCTGCTTCTCTTTTTGTTAAATTATTGACCTGTGGAACATTCACCTACTGGGTCAATTGTAACATTTAATTCCCACCACCTTTGGTTGAATTGTAAATGACTGGTACTTCCTAGGAACATACTTAGTGTGTAATGGTAGCTGAGATATGTTGTTTGTATAAAAATATGATAAATCTAACTTAAATAATATTTCCATAATATACTAAAGTCTAAAAGTGTTAGTTTGTTCCCCAGTCTCCTCTACTCTTACTGAGAAAAGGCCTCCTCAACTGAAGAATCTACAGCTGCTGAGTCTGAGGTGTTAAACAGTCCAGTGCTGCTCTGACCACAGTGTTGTTAGGAACCACATGTTCTAACTCTACATACACAGCCTTGTGTCAACTCTTACTGTGAACTACTTCAGTTTCTGGAAATATACTCAGCAGTTCTGAGTTCTGCCTCAGAATGTGCTGAGGTGAGTTTTTACATAATAAATGAGAAGCTTAGAAATGGTATTTTAATATATTCTTCTCTCATGATCTATCAATGTCTCAGGATGCCACTGGGTAAACATTATCTAACTAAATTATTAACTTTTATGAACTTTTCTGTGATATGTTGAAGAAGATGAGTTCTGTCTGGTATAATTAGTGGTCAAGACTGGACAAGGAGGGTTGGATAAACTCCTCTGTATGAAGATGTGTCCTGTCTGGTATAATTAGTGGTCAAGACTGGACAAGGAGGGTTGGATAAACTCCTCTGTATGAAGATGAGTCCTGTCTGGTATAATTAGTGGTCAAGACTGGACAAGGAGGGTTGGATAAACTCCTCTCTATGAAGATGAGTCCTGTCTGGTATAATTAGTGGTCAAGACTGGACAAGGAGGGTTGGATAAACTCCTCTGTATGAAGATGAGTCCTGTCTGGTATAAATAGTGGTCAAGACTGGACAAGGAGGGTTGGATAAACTCCTCTCTATGAAGATGAGTCCTGTCTGGTATAATTAGTGGTCAAGACTGGACAAGGAGGGTTGGATAAACTCCTCTCTATGAAGATGAGTCCTGTCTGGTATAATTAGTGGTCAAGACTGGACAAGGAGGGTTGGATAAAGACCGTCAATATATTATTGTCAGGAAATACAATTCTTCAGGAAAGGGAATATGAACTAGAACTGGTGTGACAAATCAAATGTAAACCTACTGTCGTCCTACTTCCTGGAACTGGTGTGACAAATCAAATGTAAACCTACTGTCAGTCTACTTCCTGGAACTGGTGTGACAAATCAAATGTAAACCAACTGTCGTCCTACTTCCTGGGACTGGTGTGACAAATCAAATGTAAACCTACTGTAGGTCTACTTCCTGGGACTGGTGACAAATCAAATGTAAACCTGCTGTCGTCCTACTTCCTGGGACTGGTGTGACAAATCAAATGTAAACCTACTGTAGGTCTACTACCTGGGACTGGTGTGACAAATCAAATGTAAACCTGCTGTCGTCCTACTTCCTGGGACTGGTGTGACAAATCAAATGTAAACCTACTGTAGGTCTACTTCCTGGAACTGGTGGTGATCAGACCTCCAGGCCTTTTAACAAGAACCATCACAGACGTGTTTGAGGAATTTAAAATAGACCCGAACTCTGTCATTGTAAAAGTATTTTCCCGACCCCATTTCTCCGACCCCATGCCCCCCTATTATACAACAGAAATGTGCACTTCTACTACCACAGTACCCAACCCTCTGATATGTGTTTTTATACTACCACAGTACCCTCTGATATGTGTATTTATACTACCACAGTACCCTCTGATAAGTGTATTTATACTACCACAGTACCCTCTGATATGTGTATTTATACTACCACAGTACCCAACCCTCTGATAAGTGTATTTATACTACCACAGTACCCTCTGATATGTGTATTTATACTACCACAGTACCCTCTGATATGTGTACCCAACCCTCTGATATGTGTATTTATACTACCACAGTACCCTCTGATATGTTTATTTATACTACCACAGTACCCTCTGATGTGTGTATTTATAGTTCCACTGTACCCTCTGATGTGTGTATTTATACTACCACAGTACCCAACCCTCTGATAAGTGTGTATTTTACTACCACAGTACCCAACCCTCTGATATGTGTATATTTACTACCACAGTACCCAACCCTCTGATATGTGTATTTATACTACCACAGTACCCTCTGATATGTGTATTTATACTACCACAGTACCCAACCCTCTGATAAGTGTGTATTTATACTACCACAGTACCCAACCCTCTGATATGTGTATTTATACTACCACAGTACCCAATCCTCTGATATGTGTATTTATACTACCACAGTACCCAACCCTCTGATAAGTGTATTTATACTACCACAGTACCCAACCCTCTGATATGTGTATTTATACTACCACAGTATCCAACCCTCTGATATGTGTATTTATACTACCAAAGTATCCAACCCTCTGATATGTGTATTTATACTACCACAGTATCCAACCCTCTGATATGTGTATTTATACTACCACAGTACCCTCTGATATGTGTATTTATACTACCACAATACCCTCTGATATGTGTATTTATACTACCACAGTACCTTCTGATATGTGTATTTATACTACCACAGTACCTTCTGATATGTGTATTTATACTACCACAGTACCCTCTGATATGTGTATTTATACTACCACAGTACCTTCTGATATGTGTATTTATACTACCACAGTACCCTCTGATATGTGTACCCAACCCTCTGATATGTGTATTTATACTACCACAGTACCCTCTGATATGTTTATTTATACTACCACAGTACCCTCTGATATGTGTATTTATACTACCACAGTACCCTCTGATATGTGTATTTATACTACCACAGTACCCAACCCTCTGATATGTGTATTTATACTACCACAGTACCCAACCCTCTGATATGTGTATTTATACTACCACAGTACCCATCCCTCTGATATGTGTATTTATACTACCACAGTACCCTCTGACATGTGTATTTATACTACCACAGTACCCTCTGATATGTGTATTTATACTACCACAGTACCCAGCCATCTGATAAGTGTGTATTTTACTACCACAGTACCCAAACCTCTGATATGTGTATTTATACTACCACAGTACCCAACCCTCTGATATGTGTATTTATACTGCCACATTACCCAACCCTCTGATATGTGTATTTATACTACCACAGTACTCTCTGATATGTGTATTTATACTACCACAGTACCAACCCTCTGATGTGTGTATTTATACTACCACAGCACCCAACCCTCTGATAAGTGTGTATTTTACTACCACAGTACCCAACCCTCTGATATGTGTATTTATACTACCACAGTACCCAATCCTCTGATATGTGTATTTATACTACCACAGTACTCTCTGATATGTGTATTTATACTACCACAGTACCAACCCTCTGATATGTGTATTTATACTACCACAGTACCCAACCCTCTGATATGTGTAATTATACTACCACAGTACCCAACCCTCTGATATGTGTATTTATACTACCACAGTACCCTCTTATATGTGTATTTATACTACCACAGTACCCTCTGATATGTGTATTTCTACTACCACAGTACCCTCTGATATGTGTATTTATATTACCACAGTACCCTCTGATATGTGTATTTATATTACCACAGTACCCTCTGATATATATATTTATACTACCACAGTACCCTCTGATATGTGTATTTATACTACCACAGTACCCTCTGATATGTGTATTTCTACTACCACAGTACCCACTGATATGTGTATTTATACTACCACAGTACCCAACCCTCTGATATGTGTATTTCTACTACCACAGTACCCAACCCTCTGATATGTGTATATTTATACTACCACAGTACCCTCTAATATGTGTATTTATACTACCACAGTACCCAACCCTCTGATATGTGTATTTATACTACCACAGTACCCAACCCTCTGATATGTGTATTTATACTACCACAGCACCCAACCCTCTGATATGTGTATTTATACTACCACAGTACTCTCTGATATGTGTATTTATACTACCACAGTACCAACCCTCTGATATGTGTATTTAAACTACCACAGTACCCAATCCTCTGATATGTGTATTTATACTACCACAGTACTCTCTGATATGTGTATTTATACTACCACAGTACCCAATCCTCTGATATGTGTATTTATACTACCACAGTACTCTCTGATATGTGTATATATAATACCACAGTACCCAACCCTCTGATATGTGTATTTATACTACCACAGTACCCTCTGATATGTGTATTTATATTACCACAGTACCCTCTGATATATATATTTATACTACCACAGTACCCTCTGATATGTGTATTTATACTACCACAGTACCCTCTGATATGTGTATTTATACTACCACAGTACCCTCTGATATGTGTATTTATACTACCACAGTACCCAACCCTCTGATATGTGTATTTATACTACCACAGTACCCTCTGATATGTGTATTTATACTACCACAGTACCTTCTGATATGTGTATTTATACTACCACAGTACCCAACCCTCTGATATGTGTATTTATACTACCACAGTACCCAACCCTCTGATATGTGAATTTATACTACCACAGTACCCAACCCTCTGATATGTGTATTTATACTACCACAGTACCCTCTGATATGTGTATTTATACTACCACAGTACCCTCTGATGTGTATTTATACTACCACAGTACCCTCTGATATGTGTATTTATACTACCACAGTACCCTCTGATGTGTATTTATACTACCACAGTACCAACCCTCTGATATGTGTATTTAAACTACCACAGTACCCAACCCTCTGATATGTGTATATTTATACTACCACAGTACCCTCTGATATGCGTATTTATACTACCACAGTACCCAACCCTCTGATATGTGTATATTTATACTACCACAGTACCCTCTGATATGTGTATTTATACTACCACAGTACCCAACCCTCTGATATGTGTATTTATACTACCACAGTACCCAACCCTCTGATATGTGTATTTATACTACCACAGCACCCAACCCTCTGATAAGTGTGTATTTTACTACCACAGTACCCAACCCTCTGATATGTGTATTTATACTACCACAGTACCCAATCCTCTGATATGTCTATTTATACTACCACAGTACTCTCTGATATGTGTATTTATACTACCACAGTACCAACCCTCTGATATGTGTATTTAAACTACCACAGTACCCAACCCTCTGATATGTGTATTTATACTACCACAGTACCCTCTGATATGTGTATTTATATTACCACAGTACCCTCTGATATATATATTTATACTACCACAGTACCCTCTGATATGTGTATTTATACTACCACAGTACCCTCTGATATGTGTATTTATACTACCACAGTACCCTCTGATATGTGTATTTATACTACCACAGTACCCTCTGATATGTGTATTTATACTACCACAGTACCCTCTGATATGTGTATTTATACTACCACAGTAACCTCTGATATGTGTATTTATACTACCACAGTACCCTCTGATATGTGTATTTATACTACCACAGTACCCTCTGATATGTGTATTTATACTACCACAGTACCCAACCCTCTGATAAGTGTGTATTTATACTACCACAGTACCCTCTGATATGTGTATTTATACTACCACAGTACCTTCTGATATGTGTATTTATACTACCACAGTACCCAACCCTCTGATATGTGTATTTATACTACCACAGTACCCAACCCTCTGATATGTGTATTTATACTACCACAGTACCCAACCCTCTGATATGTGAATTTATACTACCACAGTACCCAACCCTCTGATATGTGTATTTATACTACCACAGTACCCTCTGATATGTGTATTTATACTACCACAGTACCCTCTGATGTGTATTTATACTACCACAGTTCCCTCTGATATGTGTATTTATACTACCACAGTTCCCTCTGATATGTGTATTTATACTACCACAGTTCCCTCTGATATGTGTATTTATACTACCACAGTACACTCTGATATGTTTATTTATACTACCACAGTAACCTCTGATATGTGTGTTTATACTACCACAGTACCCTCTGATATGTGTATTTATACTACCACAGTACCCTCTGATATGTGTATTTATACTACCACAGTACCCAACCCTCTGATAAGTGTGTATTTATACTACCACAGTACCCTCTGATATGTGTATTTATACTACCACAGTACCAACCCTCTGATATGTGTATTTAAACTACCACAGTACCCAACCCTCTGATATGTGTATTTATACTACCACAGTACCCTCTGATATGTGTATTTATACTACCACAGTACCCTCTGATATGTGTATTTATATTACCACAGTACCCTCTGATATATATATTTATACTACCACAGTACCCTCTGAAATGTGTATTTATACTACCACAGTACCCTCTGATATGTGTATTTATACTACCACAGTACCCTCTTATATGTGTATTTATACTACCACAGTACCCTCTGATATGTGTATTTATACTACCACAGTACCCTCTGATATGTGTATTTATACTACCACAGTAACCTCTGATATGTGTATTTATACTACCACAGTACCCTCTGATATGTGTATTTATACTACCACAGTACCCAACCCTCTGATATGTGTATTTATACTATCACAGTACCCTCTGATATGTGTATTTATACTACCACAGTACCTTCTGATATGTGTATTTATACTACCACAGTACCCAACCCTCTGATATGTGTATTTATACTACCACAGTACCCAACCCTCTGATATGTGTATTTATACTACCACAGTACCCAACCCTCTTATATGTGAATTTATACTACCACAGTACCCAACCCTCTGATATGTGTATTTATACTACCACAGTACCCAACCCTCTGATATGTGTATTTATACTACCACAGTACCCTCTGATATGTGTATTTATACTACCACAGTACCCTCTGATATGTGTATTTATACTACCACAGTTCCCTCTGATATGTGTATTTATACTACCACAGTACCCTCTGATGTGTATTTATACTACCACAGTACCCTCTGATATGTGTATTATTACTACCACAGTACCCTCTGATATGTGTGTATTTATACTACCACAGTACCCTCTGATATGTGTATTATTACTACCACAGTACCCAACCCTCTGATAAGTGTGTATTTATACTACCACAGTACCCTCTGATATGTGTATTTATACTACCACAGTACCCTCTGATATGTGTATTTATACTACCACAGAACCCTCTGATATGTGTATTTATACTACCACAGTACCCTCTGATATGTGTATTTATACTACCACAGTACCCTCTGATATGTGTATTTATACTACCACAGCACCCAACCCTCTGATAAGTGTGTATTTTACTACCACAGTACCCAACCCTCTGATATGTGTATTTATACTACCACAGTACCCAATCCTCTGATATGTGTATTTATACTACCACAGTACTCTCTGATATGTGTATTTATACTACCACAGTACCCAACCCTCTGATAAGTGTGTATTTATACTACCACAGTACCCTCTGATATGTGTATTTATACTACCACAGTACCAACCCTCTGATATGTGTATTTAAACTACCACAGTACCCAACCCTCTGATATGTGTATTTATACTACCACAGTACCCTCTGATATGTGTATTTATACTACCACAGTACCCTCTGATATGTGTATTTATATTACCACAGTACCCTCTGATATATATATTTATACTACCACAGTACCCTCTGAAATGTGTATTTATACTACCACAGTACCCTCTGATATGTGTATTTATACTACCACAGTACCCTCTTATATGTGTATTTATACTACCACAGTACCCTCTGATATGTGTATTTATACTACCACAGTACCCTCTGATATGTGTATTTATACTACCACAGTAACCTCTGATATGTGTATTTATACTACCACAGTACCCTCTGATATGTGTATTTATACTACCACAGTACCCAACCCTCTGATATGTGTATTTATACTATCACAGTACCCTCTGATATGTGTATTTATACTACCACAGTACCTTCTGATATGTGTATTTATACTACCACAGTACCCAACCCTCTGATATGTGTATTTATACTACCACAGTACCCAACCCTCTGATATGTGTATTTATACTACCACAGTACCCAACCCTCTGATATGTGAATTTATACTACCACAGTACCCAACCCTCTGATATGTGTATTCATACTACCACAGTACCCAACCCTCTGATATGTGTATTTATACTACCACAGTACCCTCTGATATGTGTATTTATACTACCACAGTACCCTCTGATATGTGTATTTATACTACCACAGTTCCCTCTGATATGTGTATTTATACTACCACAGTACCCTCTGATGTGTATTTATACTACCACAGTACCCTCTGATATGTGTATTATTACTACCACAGTACCCTCTGATATGTGTGTATTTATACTACCACAGTACCCTCTGATATGTGTATTTATACTACCACAGTACCCAACCCTCTGATAAGTGTGTATTTATACTACCACAGTACCCTCTGATATGTGTATTTATACTACCACAGTACCCTCTGATATGTGTATTTATACTACCACAGAACCCTCTGATATGTGTATTTATACTACCACAGTACCCTCTGATATGTGTATTTATACTACCACAGTACCCTCTGATATGTGTATTTATACTACCACAGCACCCAACCCTCTGATAAGTGTGTATTTTACTACCACAGTACCCAACCCTCTGATATGTGTATTTATACTACCACAGTACCCTATCCTCTGATATGTGTATTTATACTACCACAGTACTCTCTGATATGTGTATTTATACTACCACAGTACCAACCCTCTGATATGTGTATTTAAACTACCACAGTACCCAATCCTCTGATATGTGTATTTATACTACCACAGTACTCTCTGATATGTGTATTTATACTACCACAGTACCCAATCCTCTGATATGTGTATTTATACTACCACAGTACTCTCTGATATGTGTATATATAATACCACAGTACCCAACCCTCTGATATGTGTATTTATACTACCACAGTACCCTCTGATATGTGTATTTATATTACCACAGTACCCTCTGATATATATATTTATACTACCACAGTACCCTCTGATATGTGTATTTATACTACCACAGTACCCTCTGATATGTGTATTTATACTACCACAGTACCCTCTGATATGTGTATTTATACTACCACAGTACCCAACCCTCTGATATGTGTATTTATACTACCACAGTACCCTCTGATATGTATATTTATACTACCACAGTACCTTCTGATATGTGTATTTATACTACCACAGTACCCAACCCTCTGATATGTGTATTTATACTACCACAGTACCCAACCCTCTGATATGTGAATTTATACTACCACAGTACCCAACCCTCTGATATGTGTATTTATACTACCACAGTACCCTCTGATATGTGTATTTATACTACCACAGTACCCTCTGATGTGTATTTATACTACCACAGTACCCTCTGATATGTGTATTTATACTACCACAGTACCCAACCCTCTGATAAGTGTGTATTTATACTACCACAGTACCCTCTGATATGTGTATTTATACTACCACAGTACCCTCTGATATGTGTATTTATACTACCACAGAACCCTCTGATATGTGTATTTATACTACCACAGTACCCTCTGATATGTGTATTTATACTACCACAGTACCCTCTGATATGTGTATTTATACTACCACAGCACCCAACCCTCTGATAAGTGTGTATTTTACTACCACAGTACCCAACCCTCTGATATGTGTATTTATACTACCACAGTACCCTATCCTCTGATATGTGTATTTATACTACCACAGTACTCTCTGATATGTGTATTTATACTACCACAGTACCAACCCTCTGATATGTGTATTTAAACTACCACAGTACCCAATCCTCTGATATGTGTATTTATACTACCACAGTACTCTCTGATATGTGTATTTATACTACCACAGTACCCAATCCTCTGATATGTGTATTTATACTACCACAGTACTCTCTGATATGTGTATATATAATACCACAGTACCCAACCCTCTGATATGTGTATTTATACTACCACAGTACCCTCTGATATGTGTATTTATATTACCACAGTACCCTCTGATATATATATTTATATTACCACAGTACCCTCTGATATATATATTTATACTACCACAGTACCCTCTGATATGTGTATTTATACTACCACAGTACCCTCTGATATGTGTATTTATACTACCACAGTACCCAACCCTCTGATATGTGTATTTATACTACCACAGTACCCTCTGATATGTGTATTTATACTACCACAGTACCTTCTGATATGTGTATTTATACTACCACAGTACCCAACCCTCTGATATGTGTATTTATACTACCACAGTACCCAACCCTCTGATATGTGAATTTATACTACCACAGTACCCAACCCTCTGATATGTGTATTTATACTACCACAGTACCCTCTGATATGTGTATTTATACTACCACAGTACCCTCTGATGTGTATTTATACTACCACAGTACCCTCTGATATGTGTATTTATACTACCACAGTACCCTCTGATGTGTATTTATACTACCACAGTACCAACCCTCTGATATGTGTATTTAAACTACCACAGTACCCAACCCTCTGATATGTGTATATTTATACTACCACAGTACCCTCTGATATGCGTATTTATACTACCACAGTACCCAACCCTCTGATATGTGTATATTTATACTACCACAGTACCCTCTGATATGTGTATTTATACTACCACAGTACCCAACCCTCTGATATGTGTATTTATACTACCACAGTACCCAACCCTCTGATATGTGTATTTATACTACCACAGCACCCAACCCTCTGATAAGTGTGTATTTTACTACCACAGTACCCAACCCTCTGATATGTGTATTTATACTACCACAGTACCCAATCCTCTGATATGTGTATTTATACTACCACAGTACTCTCTGATATGTGTATTTATACTACCACAGTACCAACCCTCTGATATGTGTATTTAAACTACCACAGTACCCAACCCTCTGATATGTGTATTTATACTACCACAGTACCCTCTGATATGTGTATTTATATTACCACAGTACCCTCTGATATATATATTTATACTACCACAGTACCCTCTGATATGTGTATTTATACTACCACAGTACCCTCTGATATGTGTATTTATACTACCACAGTACCCTCTGATATGTGTATTTATACTACCACAGTACCCTCTGATATGTGTATTTATACTACCACAGTACCCTCTGATATGTGTATTTATACTACCACAGTAACCTCTGATATGTGTATTTATACTACCACAGTACCCTCTGATATGTGTATTTATACTACCACAGTACCCTCTGATATGTGTATTTATACTACCACAGTACCCAACCCTCTGATGAGTGTGTATTTATACTACCACAGTACCCTCTGATATGTGTATTTATACTACCACAGTACCTTCTGATATGTGTATTTATACTACCACAGTACCCAACCCTCTGATATGTGTATTTATACTACCACAGTACCCAACCCTCTGATATGTGTATTTATACTACCACAGTACCCAACCCTCTGATATGTGAATTTATACTACCACAGTACCCAACCCTCTGATATGTGTATTTATACTACCACAGTACCCTCTGATATGTGTATTTATACTACCACAGTACCCTCTGATGTGTATTTATACTACCACAGTTCCCTCTGATATGTGTATTTATACTACCACAGTTCCCTCTGATATGTGTATTTATACTACCACAGTTCCCTCTGATATGTGTATTTATACTACCACAGTACACTCTGATATGTTTATTTATACTACCACAGTAACCTCTGATATGTGTGTTTATACTACCACAGTACCCTCTGATATGTGTATTTATACTACCACAGTACCCTCTGATATGTGTATTTATACTACCACAGTTCCCTCTGATATGTGTATTTATACTACCACAGTACACTCTGATATGTTTATTTATACTACCACAGTAACCTCTGATATGTGTGTTTATACTACCACAGTACCCTCTGATATGTGTATTTATACTACCACAGTACCCTCTGATATGTGTATTTATACTACCACAGTACCCTCTGATATGTGTATTTATACTACCACAGTACCCAACCCTCTGATATGTGTATTTATACTACCACAGTACCCTCTGATATGTGTATTTATACTACCACAGTACCTTCTGATATGTGTATTTATACTACCACAGTACCCAACCCTCTGATATGTGTATTTATACTACCACAGTACCCAACCCTCTGATATGTGAATTTATACTACCACAGTACCCAACCCTCTGATATGTGTATTTATACTACCACAGTACCCTCTGATATGTGTATTTATACTACCACAGTACCCTCTGATGTGTATTTATACTACCACAGTACCCTCTGATATGTGTATTTATACTACCACAGTACCCTCTGATGTGTATTTATACTACCACAGTACCAACCCTCTGATATGTGTATTTAAACTACCACAGTACCCAACCCTCTGATATGTGTATATTTATACTACCACAGTACCCTCTGATATGTGTATTTATACTACCACAGTACCCAACCCTCTGATATGTGTATTTATACTACCACAGTACCCTCTGATATGTGTATTTATACTACCACAGTACCTTCTGATATGTGTATTTATACTACCACAGTACCCAACCCTCTGATATGTGTATTTATACTACCACAGTACCCAACCCTCTGATATGTGAATTTATACTACCACAGTACCCAACCCTCTGATATGTGTATTTATACTACCACAGTACCCTCTGATATGTGTATTTATACTACCACAGTACCCTCTGATGTGTATTTATACTACCACAGTACCCTCTGATATGTGTATTTATACTACCACAGTACCCTCTGATGTGTATTTATACTACCACAGTACCAACCCTCTGATATGTGTATTTAAACTACCACAGTACCCAACCCTCTGATATGTGTATATTTATACTACCACAGTACCCTCTGATATGCGTATTTATACTACCACAGTACCCAACCCTCTGATATGTGTATATTTATACTACCACAGTACCCTCTGATATGTGTATTTATACTACCACAGTACCCAACCCTCTGATATGTGTATTTATACTACCACAGTACCCAACCCTCTGATATGTGTATTTATACTACCACAGCACCCAACCCTCTGATAAGTGTGTATTTTACTACCACAGTACCCAACCCTCTGATATGTGTATTTATACTACCACAGTACCCAATCCTCTGATATGTGTATTTATACTACCACAGTACTCTCTGATATGTGTATTTATACTACCACAGTACCAACCCTCTGATATGTGTATTTAAACTACCACAGTACCCAACCCTCTGATATGTGTATTTATACTACCACAGTACCCTCTGATATGTGTATTTATATTACCACAGTACCCTCTGATATATATATTTATACTACCACAGTACCCTCTGATATGTGTATTTATACTACCACAGTACCCTCTGATATGTGTATTTATACTACCACAGTACCCTCTGATATGTGTATTTATACTACCACAGTACCCTCTGATATGTGTATTTATACTACCACAGTACCCTCTGATATGTGTATTTATACTACCACAGTAACCTCTGATATGTGTATTTATACTACCACAGTACCCTCTGATATGTGTATTTATACTACCACAGTACCCTCTGATATGTGTATTTATACTACCACAGTACCCAACCCTCTGATAAGTGTGTATTTATACTACCACAGTACCCTCTGATATGTGTATTTATACTACCACAGTACCTTCTGATATGTGTATTTATACTACCACAGTACCCAACCCTCTGATATGTGTATTTATACTACCACAGTACCCAACCCTCTGATATGTGAATTTATACTACCACAGTACCCAACCCTCTGATATGTGTATTTATACTACCACAGTACCCTCTGATATGTGTATTTATACTACCACAGTACCCTCTGATGTGTATTTATACTACCACAGTACCCTCTGATATGTGTATTTATACTACCACAGTACCCTCTGATGTGTATTTATACTACCACAGTACCAACCCTCTGATATGTGTATTTAAACTACCACAGTACCCAACCCTCTGATATGTGTATATTTATACTACCACAGTACCCTCTGATATGCGTATTTATACTACCACAGTACCCAACCCTCTGATATGTGTATATTTATACTACCACAGTACCCTCTGATATGTGTATTTATACTACCACAGTACCCAACCCTCTGATATGTGTATTTATACTACCACAGTACCCAACCCTCTGATATGTGTATTTATACTACCACAGCACCCAACCCTCTGATAAGTGTGTATTTTACTACCACAGTACCCAACCCTCTGATATGTGTATTTATACTACCACAGTACCCAATCCTCTGATATGTGTATTTATACTACCACAGTACTCTCTGATATGTGTATTTATACTACCACAGTACCAACCCTCTGATATGTGTATTTAAACTACCACAGTACCCAACCCTCTGATATGTGTATTTATACTACCACAGTACCCTCTGATATGTGTATTTATATTACCACAGTACCCTCTGATATATATATTTATACTACCACAGTACCCTCTGATATGTGTATTTATACTACCACAGTACCCTCTGATATGTGTATTTATACTACCACAGTACCCTCTGATATGTGTATTTATACTACCACAGTACCCTCTGATATGTGTATTTATACTACCACAGTACCCTCTGATATGTGTATTTATACTACCACAGTAACCTCTGATATGTGTATTTATACTACCACAGTACCCTGATATGTGTATTTATACTACCACAGTACCCTCTGATATGTGTATTTATACTACCACAGTACCCAACCTCTGATAAGTGTGTATTTATACTACCACAGTACCCTCTGATATGTGTATTTATACTACCACAGTACCTTCTGATATGTATTTATAACTACCACAGTACCCCAACCCTCTGATATGTGTATTTATTACTACCACAGTACCCAACCCTGATATGTGTATTTATACTACCACAGTACCCAACCCTCTGATATGTGAATTTATCTACCACAGTACCCAACCCTCGATATGTGTATTTATACTACCACAGTACCCTCTGATATGTGTATTTATACTACCACAGTACCCTCTGATGTTATTATACTACCACAGTACCCTCTGATATGTGTATTTATACTACACAGTACCCTCTGATGTGTATTTATACTACC